>NW_027109229.1:268686-295050 GCF_000696795.3 Halyomorpha halys | reverse complement strand
TATATATATATAGTGCGAAACTTCACTTAACGGACCCTGTGTGCTCTTAGGAAGCCCCTCATGAGGGACAATTTTACTTAGTCCTGGCCAACAAGTTACATATTTAATACATTTGAACCTCTATATTACGATTTCTTTCTCATTAGCACTTTTCACTCCTCATAACGGACAGAAGTCGTAAAATATTAATCTACAAACTTATAAATCAGGAAATAGTTTCTCAGGATGATGAATCTTAATCCTGGCAATTCGACATTATATCCACCAATTTACAATTCTTTTCTATTATTTATATAACCGTATTATAATATATAACTAAAGCATTTCGAAACGATTTTTTTTGTACAGTTATAATTAATAATTAATTTGGTATTCGACCTTTTGTAGGTAGTAATTGAAAATATGAATTCCAAAATCTTTTTATTATTTATGTATATTTACTTTGTGAAAAAAAAGACAATATGAAATTTTTAATTTT
The DNA here is from genome assembly GCF_000696795.3 of Halyomorpha halys. Lineage (NCBI taxonomy): Eukaryota > Metazoa > Arthropoda > Insecta > Hemiptera > Pentatomidae > Halyomorpha > Halyomorpha halys. The sequence continues at coordinate 294,572 of NW_027109229.1, read as the reverse complement.
AATTCATTTTACATACTACATATTTACCTATTGTATTATTTTGTACAGTTGTAAATTACATTAAATAAATAATTTTTAAAAAAATTCATTTTATACTATATGATTGATTCGGTAATAAAAGGGTTTAGATGCATTAAATTTGGATTTTGTTGGCCGAGACCTTACTAAAATTGTCCGTTAAATGAGGATATATTTTCGTTAACAATGAGTGTCCGTTTACAGAAGATTTACTGTAATTAGTGGTTATTTACATTTAAATAGTGTCCACAAAATAGTGTGTTCAATACACTCCTTTTTTTCTATCTACTTATTGTATGATTTATGTTTTATAAAATTAATTGTTTTTATTATTTTAATATATACTACTGTAACCTATGATTGAATCCCTGATTGAATTATTTACAATAGTTTGTATGCCTTCTAATTTGCCATTTATTTGCCCAGGACAGATGGCAATTAGTAATTGGTTGCCTAGCAATGAGCTAATACTATTGGTTGCAATCGCCTGCATAAGTTGTCCTCTATTTACTCAGACAACTGAGCGCCATCTGCATTCTGTTTATCTTCACTGGTTGTGTCTCCTGTTCAGGAGCTATGACCACTCCCGTTGCACTTCGATTCCTCTCTCTGCATCCGATTTTTGTACCCGCTCACGAATTACTTACTGAAACATTTTTTTTCTTAACACTAACAGAGAAAAGTAAATTACATTATAAAAAATCACAATGACTCTTATTAATAAGTCTTCAATATGTGGGTTATATCTCTTAGAAGTGTAACGATCGTGAACCGTCATTTTCTATTTTATTTTTAGTCTTACTTATAAATTAAATTTTATTTTAAAATAACTGCAGGTCAAAGTTTTCACATGACCATATTTCTGACTTTTATAAAGATTTAGGACACATTTAAACAGTTTTAGAATAATTTTACCAAATCCTACAATAAATAAAATAATCAGAAAATATAACGTAATAATTTAGAGCGTTTTTATTAAGAAGCGCTCAAAAAAGTTTTACTTATATATTAATAAATAAACAGGGTGCAGTGGTCAGTAAGATGCTGCGTTACCATCTCCCAGGTTCGGGTCCGAAGTCGGCTTTGGCAGAAAATTATTTATTCTCTTACTGTAGCCGTCAGTCCACTGAGTTAACCTCCGTGGTCCACTCAGCCTCTATAATGTGGATACCCTTAATCAAGGAAAAACATGGCGGCTTAGCGTGTTCATGAACAAATCACCTTGCACAACCTTCATTCAAGAAACAGTACTTACAAAGTACCTCCTTGGTCATTCAAGAGTTGTAGCGTTACTGATTTTTTTTCTGGATTAGAGTTTTCATATGACTTGTCTTGGACATTCATGGAGCAAGAGAACGTATGTAAAGAGTTTTATATAATCCATATATACAACTAATAATATAAAACCATTTTTTTTTTATCATAAATTTATACATCACTTAATTTCAATCTATAAATTATTTTAATAATAAGAAACTATTAAGTAATTATTTAGAGCGTTTTTATTAAGAAGCTTTATTAATAAATAAATATTTTATTTGTTGGTTCTTCAATGATAACTTGTATTTAGGAAAAAATAAGTCGATATATATATATATCGAGCTTCACATTTCCCCGTCCATACTTCTGAAAGTATTAAAAGGAAGTTATTGATAAGTTCAATAACTTTGTATATAACACTGCGAATCAATAACATAAACATTAATTCACTTTACTTGGAGACAGAAAAAAACATAATATTGGTGGATTGGTATCAGTGGATTCCCGAGGAAAATATATATTACTGCTGGCGTACTTTTATTTATTTATATTTTTTTTTTGCTTTCTTTTACCAATAATTCCTAAACGGTACTTTAGTAACTCCTTAATTAAGGGGGTAAATTACAACATGTGATTCCAAATTTAACCCGGAAACCCGTATCCTTCAGTAATACCACACTTAATCCTGTCGAACAGATCCGTTACTTAGGACTACATCTGGACAAACGACTGACGGGATCCTCATACAAGACAGGAAACTGCTCGTCGATTGCGACTACTACGACATTTACTAGACAAACGGTCTACACTTCCAATCCATTACTGAAGATTGATCTACACGTACTAAGTCAAGCTGTGGGGCTCAACTAAACCATCGAATTCCTCAGGTATTCAATCCTTACAGTCCAAAATCCTTAATGCTCCCCACTTTGTCAAAAATCAAGTCATCCGTTCGGACCTGAATGTCCCATATGTTGCCAATTTGGCCAGAACCAGATACCAATCCTTCCATGATAAACTTCCCCACCACCAAAACCCGCTTCTCTTTAATTACTTGATAATCCTGCAAGGCATCTAAAAAGACGATGGCCCCGAAATCTATTGAAATGTTATTGGAGTTTTATCAATGGGTAGATTCTCCACATGTTTATATCATGTCATTTTATAACTTATAGCGAATTTACTGGCTGTATATATTTTATATACTTATATAAAAAAAACAAACTGGAAACGCATTTCTAGTGGCCCTAAAACAGTTAATAAGGAGCCTATTCATATGATCAGTAGCGAATTAGAAATTTAAGATCCTACATTCCGTTTTTCTTGTTTAAGTCCTTAACATTAAATCCTAGTTAAAAAAAAAATAAAATAGTACAGTTGAAAAAAAGAAGTAAAAAGAGACTTTAAATTATGCATCGAAGGTAACGAAGTACAATCATGCACAATAAAATGACATAATAATTCGGCCAAATGATATGTTCGTAAACAACTTACTCCGGCACTTGGGCTCCAATAGCTGTTCATGTACATCCAGACTGATGGTTTATGACCACTTGATCGAATTATTGCGTTAAAGTACTCATTCAACGCATAGTTTAATGTCCTTTAAATTGTATTTTTGTTTTCACTAGGATCTGTTCTGTTGTTTAGGATTTATAGTTGAAAATCGAATTAAAACCTAAAATTGCTAATCTATATCTCAATTATAAACAAAATTTGACAAAATAAATATTTTTTTGGTTTATGGTTTACGGCATACTATTTCACCGAATTAATACGTTTTACTACACTCTTACGACACAGAATTAAATACTGCTTAATTTCTTTTTCTATAAAATTTTCGATGGGGTGGACTGTTTAGAAGTTATAATAATAAGCGAAAATAAAAACTTAGTCGTTAATTTATTAAATTAAATATCTGATCAGTAAGAGTTATAGATACATCGATAATTCGTTCCTGTGTGAAGTGTGATAGAAACTAATTTTTAAAATTATTTGTAGATATATATTCTGGGAGGCATCGAGCTCCTCCATAGATAATTCTTATAAATTTCAAAAATCTATTAAATTTTTAATAATAATAAAATTCAATTAATCTTTTTTCAATTCTAACTTGCTGTAAAAATTCAGATTTTTATTTTGAATCCATTGGTAATAATGAATCAATTAAAAAAAATAACCTACTTTTTGCTTTGGGCTTTCAGACTTCCTCCCTGACTTCAAGATAATTTCTGTAGCCACAACAAATATTTAATGTTAAACAAAGTTTCGTACTACTATGCTGGGCTTCGTCTGAGCTGATCCTGATTGAAAAAGTTTGAAGACTGATTAAAATAAGACATTTCACTGTGTGAACTAGCTTGTAGAAAGATCTAAATCTAAGCTATCTTCTTCCGAAAATATTCCAAAAAATATAACTAAAAAAGAAATAAAAATGGTATAAGTTTCAAATATATAGAAATAAAAAAAATGTTATTAATATTTTAAGATATTAAGGGGAAAACAGACTTCCTTTAGAATATGATCAATACTCTATGTTTACTTGTACGTTTCGGGTTGTTTCTCAATTTCTAATACTATTATTCTTTATAGTCGAATGTATCCATTTCCTTTTCGAACTTTTGTCTTCAATAATTAATAAATCTTTTAACCATTAGTGAATAAGAAGTTTTAATTACGGAACAATGAAAACAAAATTTCGAAAAGGAAATGGATATATTTGACTATAAAGGAATATATAAATAGCACTTGAAGATGTGAAAATACCCCGAAACGTTCAACAATTAAATATAGTGGTAGGAAGGAAAGTCTCTTTTTACCTTAACATGTTAATATATAAAGAATAAGTGTGTAAGAAGTTTTAATTTCAAAAATCTATTTAATTTTTAATAATAATAAAATTCAATTAATATTTTTTAAAATCAAACTTGCTGAAAAAATTCAGATTTTTATTTTGAATCCATTGATAATAATGAATCAATTAAAAAAAATAACCTACTTTTTGCTTTGGGCTTTCAGACTTCAAGATAATTTCTGTAGCCACCTGTGAAATATGCGATGTCTTTACATTTAAGCGGAGATTAATTATGTGTGTAATGGTTATAATTAAACAGTGATTGTAATGCCATGCGTTCATTCGATTCGATTGTGACTGGAATATTAATCGACCTTTAAATTATGCATATTTCCTTGACGACAAGTGGATGAATCAGGAATGCAGTTGTGTAAGCTGGTGCAGCTAACCGGATGACGACATCCCCATGAGATCACTTCTGGATTATGCTTCCTAAGTTCCGAAAAGTTTTTTTTTTTTTCAATTTCGCTCCTTAAAATAAAAAAAAATATGTTAATTCGATTGTTGTAAAACCTGCTCCAAATTAGCCGGTAATTCACTTATCGTGTCCCCGGGTAATGCTCATAATCCGTGCCGTTACAAAGCTCCTACTCTTGCAAATTGCCCCTGATCACAAGGCGAGAGGAAGTTGTTCCAGAAGCCTTTTCCAAGTCTAAAACCGCCAACGGCATTTCTTCGATCCCTCAGTTGGCTAACACCGGCCCTTCAAAGGGCATCGCCTGTCGTCCGTTTGCTCGTTCATCCACAAATCATAATTATTATTTTTTTATTTACTTCTGTTATAGGCCAGAGGGTGATGGCCTAATAAGTAAAATAATAAAAAGAAACACAAAAAAATTATAATCATAGGAAGGACTATTTTCCTGAGTGGTGGTCGATAAAGGCACAAAGTAGTAGAAAAAATATTTAATGTTAAACAAAGTTTCGTACTACTATGCTGGGCTTCGTCTGAGCTGATCCTGATTGAAAAAGTATGAAGACTGATTAAAATAAGACATTTCACTGTGTGAACTAGCTTGTAGAAAGATCTAAATCTAAACTATCTTCTTCCGAAAATATTCCAAAAAATATAACTACAAAAGAAATAAAAATGGTATAAGTTTCAAATATATAGAAATAAAAATATGCTATGATATTAAGGGGAAAATAGACTTCCTTTAGAATGTGATCAATACTCTATATTTACTTGTACGTTTCGGGGTGTTTCTCAATTTCTAATACTATTATTCTTTATAGTCGAATGTATCCATTTCCTTTTCGAAATTTTGTTTTCAATAATTAAAAAATCTTTTAACCATTAGTGTGTAAGAAGTTTTAATTACGGAATAATGAAAACAAAATTTCGAAAAGGAAATGGATATATTTGACAATAAAGGAATATATAAATAGCACTTGAAGATGTGAAAATACCCCGAAACGTTCAACAATAAAATATAGCGGCAGGAAGGAAAGTCTCTTTTTACCTTAACATGTTAATATATAAAGAATAAACAACTTCCTAGGAAATAAAATAAAGAATAATACTATTAAAATTATAAAAATTTAATGTTAAAAAAAATAATATTGAAATATGCATCAGAATCAATCTATAATTTCAAAAGGTAACTAGCTATAAAATATAGAATGATATATAAACAATAGTTGATAATGTCTTTATACTACAGTATAAATTTAAATTAGAAACTGTACAAATAGTTACGTTTAAACAAACATTTTAAGAATATCGATGCAAAGAACAAATGAGGAAAGGAAAGAAATATAATATATCGAACTATAATGATAAGGAGCTTAGTTCACCTGAACATGGACGGAGGGCCCGAAACGTCCTAAGGATATTGTTTATTTAAAATTATTAAATAACTTTTTTAAAAGAAAGAAAAAAATCATAAATTTAAAACTTTGAAAAAATACCAAATAAAAAAAAATAGAGATAACATATTTTTTAAATAATAAAGTAGACAAAAATATATAAAATAACATCTGGATTATCTCTCTAGGAAGTCTGGTGAGTCAATTTTTTATAATTTATTTGAGGTTTATAATTACTTCCATCATTTTCAATAAGTTATTTTTTATTCACTCATTAACATTGTACAACGTTTCGGGACACACCGTCCCATATTCATGTACTACAAAAACCTCATGATTTCACATGGGAAAATCATGTCCTCCATTTTTTCATCTTCACTTCTCTGTGGCATAGAGATTGATAGCTGTGCCACAGAGAAGTGAAGATGAAAAAATGGAGGACATGATTTTCCCATGTGAAATCATGAGGTTTTTGTAGTACATGAATATGGGACGGTGTGTCCCGAAACGTTGTACAATGTTAATGAGTGAATAAATAATGATTTATTGAAAATGATGGAAGTAATTATAAACCTCAAATAAATTATAAAAAATAAAATAACAATACAACGAAAAATCCTTAATGAACTAAAAAGTAAATTGAAACATTTTGAAAAATATTGAAATATTAAACCAGCCGTTTGTTGAACTGATGAATCAAATTAAATTTCATTAATGAGCTCAAACCATAATTACGGGAATTTGTTTTAAGAATGCACCTTAAACAACAATTATAGTTCTCGAAAATTATACTTCACACTTACTTCCTAAGCGTTATATTATTTATCTATTTTGTAATTTATGGAATAAATAACATTGTTCAAAATTAAAATAAGTTTAATTAATGATCAATTTTTCAACTTTCAATTATTTTTAAGTTTAACTTAACTTCAACTTATTGTAATTCTAAGTTCCTTAACTTGCTGAGTAGTAGAGTTTAATTAAATTAAAGTTTAACCTTGACTGTTGAGTCAACTCAAGATTTTTTATGTGTAGCGATTATAACCTTTTCCTTATAAAAGTTAGTTTTCCAATTTTAGAGTTGAAAAAATTCTAATAAAGTAGGGAAGTACGAGATTGGTCGTTTTGCTGAATATTAATGGTTGCTATTTGGAAAACTGTTTCTTTCCCCATATCTGTTGTAAAAGTCCATCTCAACCCATTTCATGTGATCTTGCCTTTCTTTTATAATTTATGGGCGCCAGATAACATACTCTACAATTTCTTGATGTTCTTTTTCACTTAATGACATTTCATTTTCAACCTTGAAATATTAGGGAAAAAATAAGTTATATACAAGGTATTAGATCTGTGAAACAAAGAAACGAGAAATATTGCCTGTAATAAGGTATAAATTGAACTTTAAACAGTAGACTTACATAGCTTACTTTTTAAAAAAAAATATTAATTCTACATGCAACACTCAATGGCAATAGATATTAGGGACACAATAATATTTACATTCATAATTAACAAAAATCAAATTTAAAACTTCTGTTTGAACCTAAGATTAGACGAACGTGTAGTTTAAACCTAAATGGACTACATTCTGGACATTAAACACCTATTCTCAAACCAATCACCATAATAAGATGTTGGTCTTATTAACGGTTGCGTTTATATGTCAATAAATAACCTCAAATTATTAGTTATGACCTTTATTTAATACAATATGATATATGTTTCACGTTGGGAAATGCTCTGTCTATCTGGCTGTTCTATGCAATTAAGGTTATTAGCTCCATCGATCTCCAATTAGTGAATAAACTTTTTTTCTTCCGCAATTACTATATTACTAATAATTTTTTTGATATTTTTTTTAATGTTCTTATGGGACAGTTTTTTCTTATAGCCGAAAAATGTTAAGGTTAGTTTTAATGTTTTTTCTTTTACCTCTTCAATTTTTATTTACAGTATATACAAGACTTATAGCTAAAAACCTAAATCTAAATATTTATATACCAGCTATTTGGGCCTTCCCTTGCCATATAGCATTATATGAAAGTGGGCTGAGTCCTCTGAAGTCGGGGATAACAATATTGGCCCAGGAGCCGCTGGCCGAGGGTACAAGAAGGGGGAGGGATCGCTCTACTGGGACACTGTTCTAGATTTGCATGGTCTATATATGTGTATGTATGTATTGTGCCTCAGACCTTATATAAGCTATTCATAGGCTTAGGCTGAAGCTGATAGGTTAAAATTAAAACAACAAATGGATTATATCACAAAACTTAGTATTTGAAAAAAAAAAGTTGTAATTATTCGAAATGGACAATTTAACATAGGGGAGTAGTATGGTTTTTGAAAAATTAATGACAGCTATATTTATTATTTATTAGATTCCTTGGCAATCTTTATAGATTAGTTGCAAAAATATTGGTACCGAGTTCCGTACAAAAATTGTCTAATATTAATCTAAGATCTTCGTTAGCAATTTAATTATAAACATCAAGAATGCTCCGGAAGATATATAGCTTTTCAAATGAAATATTACTGATAGCATGATTATTGTTTATTAGGTATTCATGATCAGTCTTTATAGCTAATACTGGTCCGTCTTAATCGAAATTAACTTAATTTTGTTTAATGGAAAATTTAGTAAATTCAAACGATTTTATGCATGTTTGAGCATAAAATTTTATTTTTATTACCCACTTATACGCAAATAAAATGCACTTTTCTTTATTAATCTCTTACTAGCTTTTCCTCGTTGATGTATGTGGAAAATTTAATTTTTAAATAAGATGACTAAAAATTTTCATGTAACTCGTTAGATTCTTTTTGATACCGATATTGATAGATGAATATTTTTTTAAGAATTGATCTACTACTATTGATCACAGAGTACCCAATATTGTACATAGATATTGGGTCTATGTAAAGCCCTACACAACATAAAGAAACAATATCGGTCGACCCGCACCGACACACAAACCAATGGATGAAAATGCATTTAGTTTTTACTAGAAATGCTCTGAAACGTACAAAATGTTTTTTTAAAAATGCCGAAAATCTGACGATTATAATATCTTCCTAACCTTTGTGGTAAGAAAAATACCATCTATAGTACAGTTTATGCATATTCATGGGTTCATATATAAAAAAATATATCATGTCTATGATATAATTAGAAATTCCTTTTATACAATGTCGGATCTCTATACATTCTTCAGAAAACTATATTGCTAAATTTTGTCCATAACCATTTAGGAACGAAGTCAAATGTGACAAAACGAAACGACGGCACACAAGGAGATAGAGCAGTAACCAATGATGCAATACAAACGCCCACACTGCCCTAGCCTCAGGCGTACACTATTTTAGCTACATTAATACGTAAAGAATCCTTATGTTAAATTATGAATTTAATAATATAGAGTAACAATAAATTTTATTGTAGATAATTTCAATGATTCTTTATTAACAATTCTGGATTTTCCTTTTAGGAAGTTTGATTATATTAATTTTTTAGATTGTTGAGCTGAAAAAAAAACTTCTGAATAGAATATAACCTATTCCATATTTTGCTTGTACAACGTTTCAAGACAATATTCTGATACTTTTAAATGCACCTTTGCAATTCTAAAATCAAGTTATTCTTATCAACAATTTTTGTCTATGCTATATGTGTATATTTAAAATTCTTGTAATCATATTTATCTTATATTCGAAATATTTTCAATTTCCATATTAATATCATGTCATCTAGACACTTATAGGTTAAAATTATTGTTACTACAATAACTACATCATTCAAGTTATTGTCATTCACTATGGTGCATTCATTTATCTCTGTAGCATAAACCAATGCTCTATATCACACACTACCCCTTTGGACCATATCAACATGTCCAATGTATTGTTTGTTTCTTACCTCCCTATTGATATGTCCAATTTTAATCCATTGTGCAATTTATGTTGAAAATTATGATTGGAAAATTTTATTCTCACATATTTTCTCTAATTTTTTTATATTTTTATGGCTAATCTATTTATTATATCGGCATAACTGTTTTGTGTCTATTTTATGGTTTACCGTGCCTTTAATATTTTTATTTATATGAATTGCTTGTAGAAACCTTCTGCTTTTAGTGTTTTCTGTCATGTCTATTATTGCGGAATATTTTAAGTTAAATTTATAGTTTAACATTATTCCATGATTTGCCATTTATATTTTTTACATTTTGTAACATGTTGCTCGAACCTGGTTTCCAGTTTTTTTTATGTCTCTCCCCTATGTATTTTTTCACAATTTAGCTTATATACAGCATTTAACTTTTCCATTTAATTTTTTTATTTTCTCTTCATGTAAGACAGTTGGCATTGAAACTTATTGTTATTGTACAAGCCTGTACTAATATTTGTATGATCATAGTCTATTAACTTTTTTTATTTCCTCAGTTAGGCATGGCATTTATTGTAGTTAAATTTTTTTTTTCTTATTCTGATTTCAACGATTGGTTATCAACAATGATTTTCGATAAGATATTTGGCTAGTTATGCTAATGTAGATTAGAACTACATTAAAAATACGTTAGTTGAAGTGGTTTAGGGTGTAATAACGTTTATCTATTTGATCAATTTATGATATAAAACATAAATATGTAATATAACATAAAAAATATAGTAATTTTAAAACCCAGACTCATTTCGTAAGTACCATTACTGATCTATCAGCTTTGAAATGTAATTTAGAGGTTAGGATTACGTGTTATCTGAAATAAGTTGTTCGGATTACCGGAATTTTCAGATTAACTGTCAGTTTTCCCGACACCATCGGAATATGTAGTTATGTCATAAAATTTGATTGAAATCATATATAAATAATAAACGTCATACACTACTTAATGGGGCGCATTAAGCAAGCTTTAATTTGAGTACTAATAGACACTCTACGTCTAATGGTTCCTAAGATAAAGATTTTCCACAATTTATCAACTATTGATTTTTCAGTATATCTTGTATGAAATGTTGCTTTTTAAAAAACTATCTCAGAAACTATCTCAGAAACTACCGATCGTTAAAAGCTGACTTAAATGTTCTATTTGGTTTGTTAGTGCTGTAGGTAGTTTTAATAATATAAAGCTCCGAATGAAAAATTAATTTTTTAACGTTTTGAAATAGCATCAATTTTGTATTCCCCCTACATATACTTGGCAGACTCATCAATTTTGACTAGTAATCATACTTAGTTTACATTACAGTAATAAAAAATCGGGGTAAAACAAGTGATTTTTTTCATCGGGCTTTTGTATTTATAAGGAATCTGTTGTGAAAGTCCATCTCATCCCATTTCATGTGGTCTTGCCTTTCATATACAATTTTTGGACACTTACATATTTCACAATGTCATGATATTCTTTTTCAATTAATAATGGTACTTTGGTATTCGTCCTGGAAAATACAAGAATAAACAAAAGTTTGATGTGAGATCTGAGAAAGACAAAAATGACAAATAATACCTGTTGTAAAATATAAATTGCATATTTGTGGATCTTAAGGATTAGTCTATAAGACAATTATATTGAGTTTTATGTCTTTATTGTTTGCGTTATCCATAAAAAAATGTATTTATAAACAAGGTGTTTAAAACACGACTGAAACCACCTGTTTTTATAGATATATAATTGTGATAATTTTAAAATGAAACTTATGAAATCAACGTCGAATAAAAAAATAAAAAAAAAAACACTGATATAAAATCGTTAAATTAAGTTTCCTTTGGGAATTCAGAAAATACCTCTTTCCTTTGAAACTTCAGATATGTCTAATAGACTTCGAAGTCGACTTCATTGGTGGTTAAAACTTCATAAGCTAAACTTATCACTTAAGGAAGACTTATCGAGTTTCATTTTTAACTACCAAATCTGTTAAAATAAAAAACCAAAAGCTTGTCAATTGAGTCCTCTGAACATCCTGTATAGTATTATCAGATCTGCTACGTTACTCAGACGATCACATTTCCCTGACAGGGAATGACGTCAATGACTATGTTACTATCAATTTTTTGGAAAAACAAGCAGGAATACGCTGTATAAGTTTATCTTTCCTTACCACATCACGAGAACGACTCTCCGGAACTGCTAACGTGTAGAACCGATCAGATATGAGCCGTTGAAAGGAATATATTTTATGCAAAAGCTCAACAGATATTCTCAATGGCTTTGTCATTCGTGAACGAACTTATTCAAAATTAATCGGCAGTAGGAATCCGATGGTATGGTATTGTCCCTGTGCGTTTGTGAACTGGTCAATAACGCTTCGCGTGCTTCCTGAAGAACACGGCTTATCATGTTGTTTTGTTTGCTTTTTAGTCATTTCACGTTGATTTTCCTTCATTTATTTACTTTTTCATTATATTTTTTTCTGAATCATTTATGACTATATTAAATGTTAAATGAAATGTTTCTAGTATTTAATTATTATAATATATTAATTAATTCCTTTATTGATTGCTTTGCTGTTAGTATCTTACAACAAAAGTATCTCCCGAAAATAGAAAAGCTTGGTATTTTATTCCATTTTTACTAATGTACAAAACTGAGATTATTCAAATATGGCTAAAGAATTTTCCAACAGACAGCACTTATTTTGTTTAATATTTTTAGTCTCTCAAAAGTTTCGAATTTAGTTTTATACGAAGAAGAACGACATTGCCATGTTTGTTTATGCTCTGTAATTGTAACATTCATGCCCCCATTAGGGGTAAAAAAATATAAATTATAATTTTATAAATAGATTTTATGTTTAAATATTTTTTTATCGTGATTTTAGCCTAGAGCTAATGTTGTTGTTGTTGTATGGGGCTTTAGGGCGTAAAACCCTGAGGTCATCATCGCCCATGTTTCGCGCTTTATAATTCTATTTCCTTTATATTTATAATTCTCTTTAACTTTATTTTACTCTTTAGATAATTACGAAATTTTTTTAAATAAATACTCCTTTTGGAATTTTTTAGTATGTATAACAAATTCTCTGGTTTACGTCTTATTCAAAATGTCATTCCTTTTTAAGAAAACCAAAACCATTTCCACGTTCTCCTGGTCATCATTCAGAGCATCCGATACACTCGGTCTCACTCCCAATCTACTCAAGTTCGCGGAATAGAAATGACATTTCTCAAAAATGTGACTGATGGTAAGTACACTGTTGCAGTATTGACATTTTGGCGGTGGCTGCTTACTGATCAGATATCTATGAGTTAAACTTGTATGACCTATTCTCAATCTGGCAATAGCTACATCCTCTCTGCGATTGGAATGGTGTGATGTGGTCCATGGTTTAATGGCTTTTTTAATAGTTTTTAACATGTTTGGCGGGCTTTCATTCCTCATGGTTTGCCAACTAGATGATATTTCATTTTTCATCGGAAGACTTATTTCTTAGGGTGTCAGAATGGCCGCGCCCTAAAGAGCTAATCTAAAAATGTTCAGATTTTTTTAATTTAATTTATTTATTTTTCTAAAATAAACCTCTTTTTTGGACCATGAAAATATATAATCCCTCACAAAATTAGTGTTTTTTTTTGTTTCGAAATACGTAGAATCCAAAAATCGAGCAAACATTTTGCGGTCTGCGGCTTTTACCTAACCTTTTTAAAATAAAAAATTTAATTATTTGCAAGTTAATTAAATTCCCTAAAACACAAGAATACGAATTATTATCCACCATTGAAAAAAAAATTAACTTTTCTATCGGTATTTAAAATAAATCGATAAATATACTTCTTCTGGAGCGTTCGTTGTGTTTATTCGATGTAAGTGAATTGTTAACGAAGATCTTAATTGAACCAATGTTACCGAAGATACTTACAATTTTCGTTTAGTCTTTGCTCCTAAAGTCGTAAGGAAAGTCGTTTGCTGCAATTTCTAATAATAATAAACTCTTAACGAACCCGAAGGTTCGATGCCGATACCACCAATCGCTGCTTACATACACGTGCCCAGTGCCCGACAACACCCACATCTGCAATGTAGTCTTCACACTATCCTCCCAACTATTTTTCGTACCTGCAATATATTTAGGTTGCATTAGTTAGGGATCCGCTCGTTACTAAGTCCCATAACCGTATAGACCCATCTTATTCGCCACTATGCTATAACCTGAATGATATTTACCTGGTGCGGTTCCCCCAATTCAGCATTGTGTAGTCCTCTAAATTCTCTGGTCAACTCATGCTTCTTTGGTTCGATTATTTTACGCAATGCTTTAATTTATAGAGCCATAAGCTTAATGTAAGAGCTCACGTTTCGCACCTATTTGTGGAAAGCAATAGAGAGTTAAATTTTTTAGTAATTTGGAATGTTTGGAGATTCATTTTCTTGAAGGTTATGAATAATTTATTCGTTCAAGAACCATGTGTATAACCGACCCCATTTACACTTTTATCTCTTTACCTAATGCCATTTTTAGAGATATTTATATATAAATATCTTTAATGGATGGCACCGCCTTACCCCTCCTATTCCTGGCTAAGCCCTCGGGATCCTGTGACTGATCTGGTGACGTAAGCAGGACTCGCGGCGAATTTCCATCGCTATGGCGATAATAGCTCATGAATATATATGCCCTAAAGGACACAATGGTAGAATGATTGTGAGCTGTTTAGCGACGTGGAGCACATTTGTCCGAACGCTAAGTCCCTCTGCCACGATCCTTATTTATCCTGTCTGTCTCTCTGTTCTTATTCGATTCATTTGTCACTCCCTTCTTGCGTTTCTATTGCCTAAGGATATTGAAATGTGTTACTATCGAATTTCTCGCGGTCTTCGAATGAAGGTGATAAGTTGCCTTGCTAAAATTAAATTTAAGTTTGATATATGACTCCGATACCGCTTTGGATCCCGCTTACTCAAGTTTTATGATAAGCTGATGCATAAATACAGTATTTAAATTGCGAAAAAAATTAGTACTCAAAATTTCAAGATAAAAAATAGTATAAATAGGTAAACTTCTGAAAATTTTAAATAAAAAATTTATAAAATGCACTATGAATGAATTGCTAGATAGATATGTGAATAAGGAAAACGACGGTGCATTGGCATGGATGGATTTTTAAAGATGTAAATAGAACGCTAGATTCCTGTAGATAAGGAAATACTTGGAAGCTATGAATAAGTTTCCTAAACAGCATTACTACAAAAACAAATCAGTCATTTTTAAATAGAATATAAATATTAGTCATTACAAATATTAATTGTGTATGAAAAATTTTGCAAAAAGGTTTTAGATGTTTAAGGAGACTGGATTTAAAAAAAATTAGACTCGTAAGTCGTTTTAAAAAATATTTCTTCGAAGACAATTCTTCCAAAACATTAAATCTACAGTTTTTAAAGATAATTACAGTCTCTTCACAACAAAATTAACATCTTAATTGGATTAGTATTTGTGGTAGTAAGATGTAAACTTATTTTATATGTATTTTGACATAAAAAAGAACAGTTACACTTACTGACTTATATACTGCATCTAAAAAACGACAATACATATGAAGATAAAACTAGTATTAGTGGTATTTATTATGCTGCAAATTTGAAATAAAGTTGGGTTTACAAAAAAAAAAGAAAAAAAAAAAGGTTCAAATCAAAATAATTGTTGTTAATAATTTATTTATTTTTATTTACAACTGTATAAAAGTATATACTTCAAGTTAATTTGGTGTTATTGATATAAAGATGTGGAGAATGTACCCATTGATAGAATTTCAATAACATTTCTAGAAGAAAAAGGTTGAAAAATATTATGAATATTACTATCATGATTATTTTCTCCAATATAAACGCCAAATCCAGCAAACATTTTCTACAATTTTAATTTTGATAAAGACAATAATATTGTTATAGTTAAAGTAGAAAATATTTGAATTCCTTCTACTCAACAATAAATTTTTAGCTAGAAAATTTAGTAATATATAGGTATCACCTCCACGGTATATTCATAAATATAACTTATCTCGAAGCTCACGAACCTATATTACTGGATGGGAGTTATTTATATCACAATGTAATTATATATAGGGGTAAAGGAGATGTTTGATTCGACGACAACAGACGGTCAATCTGATTCAGAGCGGAATGCAAAGCGAGTCGATGATGGTGTGAATATGGAAGAAAGCGAAGGAGAGGGAAGAATTATTGCCGATAACGATGTCAGAATGCGGAATTAAATATCTACGGTGCGTCCGTCCAAAATATCTATGGCGAACCGGGAGCGGATCATTATTCGCACGAGAACATTATACACGAACTCCTCGAGTGGTCATTAATATGCATCAGTCCTTGGGAGACATTGCCACGCCTCCTCCTACCTCTTTGGTCTCTGCCTCTATGTCTCTACCTCTGTGTGTGTTCTAGATAATTACCGGGGATAACCTCTGCGATCGTGTGATCTCTCGCTCCTGATTGAGGAATTAAGTGCAGCCTAATAATTATATAGAATTATAATTGGACCAGCGATCAAACTCGATCCTCCAATTGTATGAGATTAGGTAGATCGGATGCTGCGAGCTTATTGCTAGGATGCAATAGTTTAAGTCTTCTATACAATGTTTTAATTAGTTGATCAATCTACTCTTTTACATATTTTTCTTTAATAATAATTGTTTAAATTGAATAATTTAATAATAAAATTTTTCAGAATTAAGGCTGTGTGTTTGCGTACTAATTATGTAACATACAAGAAGTGAAAAAAATGTAAATTACGATAATAAATATTAACAAAATTGAAAAAAAAAAATCAAATTATTTTATTTAAATAAAATATTAATCTATATAATAACTGTTGTATAAAATAAAAACGTTTTGGTACAATAAGCATTTAAAAATATAATAAAAACTGATTAGCATAATAATAACTGAATAATATAATAAAAAATAATTATATAATGAAAATTTATTATTAATATAATAAAACTGAGTGTTATATTAAAAATTGATTAGTATAATTAGGACTGATTATATGATAAAAACTAATAAATATTAATTATATAATAAAATAGATTAATACATTACAACCTAATTAGTATAATAAAACGTATTAATTTAATAAAAACTTATTAATATAATAAAAACTGATTATATAATAATAACTGATTATGTGTTATAAACTGATCAGTATTATAAAAAATTATTTACTCTTTAAAGCAGTGATTAAAACTCACTTTTTTTCTTACCAATACATGGTATTAGGTAAGCTTTCATTATTTTGATTAAGCTATAGAAGAAAATATCATCAGAATTATTTAGTTTATTTTTTTATTGCATATCTTTGATTAGCTTACATCCTTTGGCTTTTATTTTTTTTACAAAAAATCCAAATTTTAGTTTTGAATTTTTTTGTTTTCACACATAACACTTTTTTGACAACAATTAGTAAATAAAATATATATTTGGTAGTAAATATCCAAAACTTCATTAAAAAAAGAAAAAATTCATTAACATGTCGTCTTTGCTTCATATTCTACTTTGAAATTTTCAAAATATGATGATAATTCTCCTGGAGCTTCAAATATACAAAAACACTTTTTGGTTAAATGTTTGTGTGGTTCTAAAGTAAAAACTGATTGAGATAGGACAATAAAATTTGGGACATGACAATATCTCCATGAATGGATTAAATTTATTAAATTTCATAAAATTTGAAATGGATGATATTTTCTGAATGAAATTTTTAAATGAAATGACCAGCATTTAATTTTGGGTTTATAAGATATAAAGCTTATACTTCATCCATTTACATAATAAATAATGCCCATTTTATACTCATTATTTTACTTCATGATATTTTTCAAGGATTTTAGTTAATCGAATAAAAAATTTACTTTTATAAATCGATGGTTCAGTTCACAGTGGAGCTAAGTAAATTTTCACTAACTTTATGAAAAATACAATTAAAGGAGAGAACCTTTTTTACGAAAAAAAATGAAAAGTTGTAATTTTCTTAAAAGAAAAAACATTTAATTGTATTTTTCATGAAGTTAGTGGAAATGTAGTTAGCCCCATGGTAAAGTTATAATTAAAAAATATCATTATGGTTTGTTCGCACGTGGGTGCAATATCCATAGTTTTTAAAATGGTATTTTTAAATCCACAAGCTGTTGGGATGATAGAGTTTAGATTACGTGATGATCATTATCGGCTTCAACTGGATCTTAAAGGCTGTGTGAGTCAGGAGTTGAGTGAGTTACTGCCTCCTCTTTGCCATAGAGATAACGTTTTCTCTCTCGTCAAGTTAATATTTCCTTTGCTTGGGTTTGGTTCTTTTAAATCTCCATGCAATTTCTTGTTAAGTCTTATTTTAGTTGAACAGTGAAATCAGAAATCCGTTTTGGTTTTGTTAATATACATGATTTTAATTTTTTTAAATATTGATCTTTGTTATAAAAGATTAGTAATTTTAAAATAAATGACTTGGAGGATTGGCCGAATCCAGTCCGGGTAGGTTCACTATTATTTCGTGTTGGACCCTTGAAATAAATTTCGACTTTCCCACTCTGTCAAGAGTAGGTTGGTAACCAGTCTTTCCTCCCTTAAGTTGGAGAACATAAGTACGTTAAAAAAATATTAATAATAATATTCACACTTTAAATATTTAATTTTCTTTTAATAATACAAAATATTTATTAAAATCATATATTTTCATTCATATTGTCCCATTCCGGGCAGTTCAGATATTACTTTACATAAATCGATATTGGTATTGAGTATTTGCCAGGGCTTTTATCGATTCCAAATTTTAATTTTTTGCTATTATTAATTAAGGGTCCGAGGAAACTCAGTTATGATTGTTTTAAATGGAGTTATTGCTAATGGCAAAATAAATAACGTTAGATTTCGTGTATTCAATTTCAAATTCTCACTCCCTAAAAGAAAGCAATGAAGGTGGGTGTAAAAAGTTTTGGTTGAAAATCGTTAACATTTAGCCAATTTCGTTGTAATAAATCTTAGTCTGTTTTCGCCGTTTGAGAAATGTTCTTCTTTGATTTCCTCACTGTATGATATTTATTTTTATTCATAACTGATTATCAGATAAATAAGATAGAGTTCTCTTCTTTTGAGTAGAACCGGATATACGATACTTATCTCGCCTTTGCCCATGCTTTGAATCCTGAGATTAGTCCGCTTGGCATGATTTCGCTCGAACCACAGATAGTTTATGAGTAAGCTTGAGGTGATTTGATCGTATTAATAGCTCGTTCCTATGTATCCTCCCTCGATTGTGAAAGCTTATGTAACATAAGTGTAAGGTTTGAGATTGGTTTCCGATGTTTATATTCTTCTTTCGGGAAACTCTTTTTATGTAGAATTGAACGAATCCTCAAGTTTCGTTAGATAAGGGAGAGAAGATTTAATGGCGTGGTTTCAGGCTTCTAAATTGATAGAAAATGGACAGGACGAAAGACAATTTAATTCCAATCATCCGTCACGTGGTGTGACGCACGCTACCCGAGGGATCGTGGTACAAAGCCGATAGCTCCATTTGGAAAGGATTAGAAGACATTTATGTTGTCCCTCTGCCTTTTTATCGATGTTTCAGTTTATACTCATGAATGATGCATGCCGTTCCTATATCGGTATATCCTTGTCGACTTGTTGATCTCGCCTCGAAACCTGAGACTATTTGTCCTGTATTTGTCATCGTTACTTAACCTTTTTATGAATTTTATAATTGAAGATTCTTCATTTATTATAAAGACCGTTCATTGTATTTATATAATGGATCTGTAGAGATTTCTCAAGGGTATACAACAACCGGAATATTTTTCTAATTACATAGTTATGTTTATTCATGACGAATCTACTGAATAATTGATTTGGCGCCCTAATGACTCGTCATTATCATAAACGGGTCTATTCCCTCCCTCCTTTTATTTTTAGCAACTCTTCGAAATGTTTAAAACCTCCTCGAACTCGAACCAAATAATTTAGGTTTCTGCTTTACGTCATCTCATAGACAATTCTCGATCGTAGATCCCAATGTCCTTCGTACATTCCTCTGCTATTAGATCTTAAATTGGCTAGCATCCAGATCAATAAGGAGATATACATTCATATCGATTGAATCATTTCATGGCAATTGACTGCTTTAGTCAAAGGCATTGCTATAACCCACGGTACTAGTAGGAGTACCAGTCAGTGAAGAACTCAAATAAACAAAAACTTATTTCTTCAGTACCAACGTTTCGGCCAGAATTTCAGGACTGTATCAGAAGCTAAGAACAAATAATAAGATGACATGGATAAAAGGAAATACAGAATAACTACTCACCGTCTACTATCACACTCACTGTCAGATTTTTGCCGAATTAAGGGTACCCACTTGAGGCTAGGTGGAGCCTGGAGGGTTCCCAAACCCACAGTGCTGATTCAACGGCTACAAGTAACATATAATAATTATCTCCCGCAGCCGGATTCAAATCCGGGTCCTTGAAGTTAATAGTCTATTGCTTTACCAATGAGCTACCCACTCCAAAAAATTCTAGTATTATAAGAAAAGAAAATCTGATGCGAAGCACGCATCACAACTTTCACTTAGACTCTACGAAGGTTTTTCTTGAATTGATTGCTTGGAAAATAAAGTAATAACAAGCATAAACACAAAAAAAGGTGAAAATTATGAATTTTTTTTCTATTTTTATGATGTTCTAGCTGACCCGATAAATAATCCCTTTTATATATAACGATCTCTAACTTCGCTGTATCATTGTTGATGCTGTTCCGGTTTAGGTGATTTTTTTTCTTATTATTCAAAGAAATTTTATTATCTATGACATTGTAATGTATCGACTTCATGAAATATGAATAGTTTATGAATAACAACCTTCATTGAGCTTCAATATTAGGACTATATAAAAAAAAATATTAAGACCCATTGACCGATAGTATGGTAAAAGATGTTTTAGGAGTGAAACAAAGTTGATATTCGGCTTTAACACCCCAAGAAACACTTAAATACGAATTTTCGAAAAAAATCAAAAATTAAAATTTTCTGGATTTCTTAAAACTGAAATGATCTACACCAAACTTGACAGTGGTTTAGGCTTTATAAACACCATCAAATGACACAAACCGGATCTAATTAAACAAATGATTATCGGAGATATAAAATAAAACGGGTGAATTTTGTTTCCCTAATTTAAACCCACATTTCACCCCTATAGGGGAATTAAATCTACGTTTGGTGTAGGATGAAAACCCACACCTTCAGTTTTTCAACGGATATAATAACGTCGAAATGAGATAAAATGAAGTGGAGTTATTAACCATTATGTGAAAAATAGTCACCGGAGGAAAAAAAAAAAAATGCTCCGAATGAATCAAGTAGAAAAATTTATGATTTTTAAATTCTTCCAAAAATGGTATTTAGTACTTTGGAACAAACATAAAAACGAATATGACTTTTTTCCTTAATAAATTTTTTTCGATCTACTTTACCCTGGGCCTCACTCTAAATTCTGTTCATAACTTTTTCTCTACTTAAAAATCTCGGGATTTCATTATCTTTAAACCTTCCCAGGGCAAAATGGAACATTTTGAAAAAAAACTGCACGAAAATCGGTCCAATAATAAAAAAGTTTATAATGGACAAAGATTCGACTACTCTCTTTTATATATGTAGATAGATTACTGTGGGAATAAAGAATATAAATGTTGTCAAGAATACAACAGTTTAACAAAAGATAACGAAGCCGTAATTTAATAGAGGAACTTTTTTCTACTTTATTTTTTCATAAAATTCTTTAATATTTTTTAATAGTATTTATTTATTATTTATAATAATGAGAACTGTTTATTTTTTTAAATGAAAGGTACTTCAATGGAAGATTTTTTTAAAATTCATTATTAAGCCCTGCCAGGCTGTTCCAATGTGGTTATGGCCTAGCTGATATTAAAGGCCGTTTAATTGTACATTGATCAGCCGAATTTGATCAAAATCGTTTGGGTCGCTTTCGAGAAAATTGAAAAATTGTGCCACTTCATGAATTGATTTTTTCTAGGTAATTTTAATAAAAAATCACATCCCCGGTCTAACCACCTTCAATATAAAATTTAAATTTCCTACGAATTTTCGGTTTTGAACTAGGCTATTCACACACACGCACACAGAAACACATTCCATTTGGTATGACTAGGTTATTTGGACCTCAAAGTCCAAAGTTACTGTCGAAAACTCAAATTTAAAATTTTGTGGTGTCGCAATACTGTCCCGGACTATATATTCCTTATATATGTATAGATAAATGACAGTAAAAATCAGTATGAGAATTTGTTTTATTAAAATTATAAAAGATGGGGAAAAAAAGATAATATACTTATAAAAATCCAATTAGTAAATATAGGTACAAAACGAAAACTATTTAAAATTAATGTTATGTAAAAATCAGAAAGTAAAGGTACATGTAATTAATTAAATATATGAGTAAAATTACTGTCGAAAACTCAAATTTAAAATTTTGTGGTGTCGCAATACTGTCCCGGACTATATATTCCTTATATATGTATAGATAAATGACAGTAAAAATCAGTATGAGAATTTGTTTTATTAAAATTATAAAAGATGGGGAAAAAAAGATAATATACTTATAAAAATCCAATTAGTAAATATAGGTACAAAACGAAAACTATTTAAAATTAATGTTATGTAAAAATCAGAAAGTAAAGGTACATGTAATTAATTAAATATATGAGTAAAATTAAAAAATATAAGTAAAAATAAAAAATACATATTTAATATATCATGTGTTATTGAAAGAACAGATAATAGAGATAGTTTGGGAAAACAGTTTATAGTGTAAGTATTAAAAGTTGGGCCGCCCGTAGCTCAGTGGTTAAGTCTTACCAATTTGATGTCCATTGGCGGTGCCGCAAAATTGAAAACTTTGACCCCCAACCATGGTTAGGCAGGCAATATTGGACTCCAATGTGAGTCTTGGCCGAAAAAAAAGAAGTATTAGATGAATGGTAAGGTTGGGGGGAATCCAGTAAGTAAATATATATATATATATATACATAATATTATGTATACATTTATTTATATGTACAATATGAAAATTAAAGTTATGGAATATGTTAGTATATCGTATTTTTAATTATGTCATTTTACTTACATATTTACGTATATTAACCTTTACCATAAATTTAATTCATTGAGTGGTGGTCCCACAAAATGAAGAAATTTGACCCCCAAATATGGTTAGGCAATATAGCATATGTAATGGGAGTCTTGGCCGAAAAAAAAACAACAGTATTATAAGAACATAAAAACAGTATGAGAATAAGCAATATTGAAATTAAGAAAGAGGGTAGATGAAGGGTAATTATTTAAATTTAATGTTATGGAAAATTTTATAAATAAATCATTTTTGTAATTCTGTCGTTTTACTTATATATTTAATTGTATTAACTTTCACCATAAATTTAATTCGTCATATTGATTTTACCATACCATGTCATACTGATCCAACACAAATTTAATTTTAAATAACTTTGATTTTGTATATTTAATTACTTATTGGATTTTCATATATATGTTATTTTCTTTTGCTACCCTCTTTTATAATTTTAATATTACTTATTTTGATAAGTATGACCCCCTTTATCTTCTTATAAGACACTATAAATTATCTTTTAATACTACTGACGAATCTATACTATTTGTTATTTTCCTATTTTCTAGTTATTACTTATTTCATTATGGTTGTAATTCTGTTTTTATATTTTATGTGAAGGCCAACAATTCTGAAAGTTTTCTCTAATTAAATAAGTTTTTACCTGTTTGTGTTCTTCACTGACCGCTACCCCAATCATCTCACAAAAGTGTACTCTCTTCCTTGTCAATAATTTTAAGAGTTAGTATGTTAGGAACTGATACACCCTGCCCGTATACAAAAGAAGATCTAATGCGGCCGGTCATCTTCAATTACAATTACTCACATTGGACCACTTTCACTCTCCTAAGACTAATCAGTAGATCCACCTGTTCACCATCGCCTCTCCTTTTAAGCAATACTTAATAGTATATCGGAATAAGTACTTTACTTAATAAGAGAAGTACTTATTCTGAGACGCTATTATGAATCGTGACTCTGTGACTTATTCTTTGTTACCTGACCTCGCCCTTGAGTGGGGCTACATCAAACAAAACGCACTATAGAATAACAGAGTTTAGTTCAGATACGTCACTGTCAAGATTAGATTATGTATCTATAATTTACTCAAATGACTGACTACTGAATATTTGAAGAGAAAGAGACTCCATTCAAGGATTTCTCGACTCACCATATATCACTAATTTGACAACATTATGCTCAACCACCTGCTATTTTTCCTAATTATTGGCATCTAGTTTAGAGGGGCTGGGTGTGCCACAAGAGGCTATTGTGTGACCCACGACTTATTTAACAAAATAAATAATTATCTGTTCATGTCGGATTCGAACCCGGTCTATGAGATATTATTACAGGAGCTTACTCACTGAGCTACCTCATGACGAGTCCAAGTCACTAAGAATATGAAATCCAAACGTCTTCGAGATATTGAAGATGATTTTATCGTTTGTTATTTTTGTATTTAAGTTAGCATCTTATTTGAAATAAAACTGAATATTTATCTTCTTAGATTCTCAATTACAGTAGCGAGACATTTAAATTTTGCTTGTTATAAATCGTATTAGCCAACACTAGCAATTAGATTTAAACTACAAATGAATGTAATCACAGTAGGAAAGATTGATTATTATTTTTTTCATTTATTGAAATTGAGTACTAACATAAAATTTTAACTTTTAAATGTGATTTGAATTATAGAAAAATGGCATGAAACAGAGTTATGGAGATTCTATCCAATGGTAGAACTGCAACAATATTACTAGTAAGGCGAGACCACATTTTTTCTGACATTTATGAGGATTATGGGGAATGAAAGAGGAAGCAAGATTAGAAATTACTGAGTTTGGGTGGTGCAGAGTATTGTAATAATCCTACTCTCCTTCAAAGCAAAAGTGAAGCCAAAAGGCCACACCCACGAAAGATAGGCTTACGTTGAGGTTAATAGGTGACGAAATAAATGTCTGTCATTGTAGTTTAAACTGAAACAGAAGACAGCCAGTGATTGGCTCATATTCATCACCCTCTTCAACGCCCCTGAAAGGCACATAAGACCAACCTTTTTGGCTTCACTTCTTCTACCAATTTACCCCTAAGCCCTAAGGATCAAATTATAGTCCAAACAGGCCTTATTATGTCTTTTTTTTTGGAAGTATTGCAATAGTCAGAATTGGCTAGCAGTCTTTTCACTTTTTCATGAGGATTACAATTTAGTCGTAAGCCATGATGTAGTGCTAAGCTTGACACATAAAACAGATGATCATTAAAGAAAACTATAGGACATGAAGTTTATGGCGAATAGTAAAGATGATTGGATCAGATTTTGAATTAATTTATTATCAACCTCCAGTTTTGAACCTTTCTCCAAAGATTGTGATATGGGAGCGTTTGGGATACAATCGATTGATTATAATTTACTGATAGCCGATCCTTAAGCTCTAATACAGTATTGGGATATCAGCTTCACATTTATAATTCATTTTTAGATGAATTACTGAACAGTGAAATAAAAACGAATACGCCATTGTTTTGATCTGAAAAACTAGTTTTAGTTCCAAAAAAATCTATATTATACATCATATACTAGTGTACCATGCTACATCATATACTATTGTAACATGATATATCATATACTAGTGCACGTGATGTCTAACAGCGGACCAATCCCCATTTTTTAAAGGATACAACTGTTTATTTAACTGTACTATTCGTTTCTCAAATTCTATGATTGTGATTTACATTTATTCTACAACTTTACACCCCATTTTATTATTTCACCTTATATGTAAAATTATATGTGTATGT
>NW_027109229.1:244647-268586 GCF_000696795.3 Halyomorpha halys | reverse complement strand
ACATACCGTATATATACTAAGAGCCATATATATACTTAGAGCCCTGGATTGCCAAGCCCTGATCTTGGAGGAATATTTCAAAACCGAAGGGCCGATGATGCCTATAGCAAACACAGAATAGATCAATGTTAAAAGCGTCAATGGCATACCGATAAGGTAATGTTAGTTTGTTGAGCCATTTCATTGATTAGACAATTACTTTCGACCCTGGGGGTATATTTTCATGATACTATTGTTGTTTGTTTATTTGTACTGTACTCTAATATATATTTTGTTTTGACCACAAACAATAATATTCAATTATTCCTCCCGTAATTTGCGTGGTTTTGAGTGTAGACGATTGATTTCCAGAATTCCCTTCATTGCTGCCCTTCTCGATTCCTATGAACTTTGTATTCTGTTCTACTTATTTCATTAAAATTTAAACGATATTCAGCTATTGGTTCAGAGTCGTAAATAATAAAAATAACAATAAAAAATAATTGGAGTGCCAAATTAAACAACCTTTGTCCAGTAACAACTTGACTAGGTTCAAACCTAGTCAAAAATAGTTCTTGAAATTTATTTTATATTATTTCTGGAGCCTTAACTTCATAGTACAATATACCGAAGGAAAAAATCCGGTTTATAAAGCATAGATAATTCTAGAGATGATCTACATTCATCCGCCCAGTGACGATCCCTCCAAACTCGGTCTTAACGCAAACCTTCCATTTACGTTTCGGTCTACCCGTCACTAGTGTTTATTAACACTTTAGAGATCCGTTCGTTGCTAAGTCCTCAACCTTACTCGACTATCTTATTCACCGCAATGCTATAACCTGAATTATATTTACCGTATGCAGTTCCCTCAATTCAGCTTTCTAAATTCATTGGTTAACGCATCCCTTTTACTTTATTTTTAAAAACCTTAAGGTTCTTTCCTTAGTGTAAGAGACCACGTTTCGTATCCGTAATGAACAATGGAGAGAATAATAGTTTTGTATATTCTATCTTAAGTTTTATGACAGAATGAGCGAACTGAGCAATTTCAAAATTGAAAAAATCAAAAATGTTTGAACACGAAAATAAACTGTAATTAATTCTGTGTCGAATCAGTACCGTAACATAACTATTCGATTAAGTGGTATGGTCGTTAACCACCTACTCCGATTCTTTAAATTGGGAAACTCTTCGATACGGCCCTGTTGCTAAAAGCACTCCTACGGGTTATAATAATGTACTATTTTAGAGCAAAGCGTTGATTTCTTATGTTTTTTCGATCATGATTGATTGGAGGCCCAAGATCTCGAGAGCCGGCATGTTATTGAATTTTCTTAAAGCCTATCATTATCAAGTTGGCCGCGGCAATGTTTCACTTTCGGTCCGCCGTGGGCTTTGGAATAATATACCAACCAAAAGTTAATGGGGTGTCAGAATTTAACGAGGAAATGCTACAAGTATAATAATTAAGGAAGCTGTGGTGATAATTGTAGGTATTACAATTATTATGTTCTAACAATTATTTTTTTTTTTTTTAATCCTTTTTTAGAGTAATTATTTTTACTGGTTACCGTTAAGTTGCAAACAAAAAAATTATCCGTGTTTAATATTTGTAACACATTTTAGTTAAGCTTATTAAACAATGTAATTATTTTGGAATATATTATTTGGAATTTTCAAGGAGATGTATGTCATATTTTTTATTCAAAAAAGTAATAAAAAATTCCGATGAGTACACCCAGGATATATTTTATTGACAGATATCCTTCTCGAATAAATTTGCTACCATAGCGTCCATCTTGACTATCGTCTTCCACACATGACTAAAACGCCAAAAACGTCATGTAATATAAAAAATTTACTAAAAAAAGCTCATTTTTTTAGTTATCTTTGTTATTTAAGCGATTATCAATTATAAGTTATGTTCCTTATCGTTCTTGTGCAGTAAAGAATTACAAAAATACTAATGTAAAGACTACACAAAAGTTTATCTAACTGGCAACTAGAAACATTTCGTTAAAGCTCGTTGAAAGAGATCCAAAACTATTATCGAGTCTCAATAATACTTTATATTTTTGTGAAAATCACTTCAATGTAAGTTAGTCATACTTAGTTAATAAGTTAGTCATACTTAGTTAATAAGTTAGTCATACTTATTTGTGGCCGCACCCCCAACCATCTTCTCCTCAATGTAAGTATAATGCAAGATACAAATTTTTCATTTGAGTTTATATTCATTCTATCTATTCTAGTGATTAAAAACGTAATGATTTGGCTTTCTAGTTGGAAACCGATATGGTAAATTATATTCAATTAAAATAATAGGTTGAGTGAAAATTTAATAATAATTTGAATCGCTAAATCAGTGTTTTTTTTTTTTTTTTCATTGATTAGTTTCTTTTCATACAACTTGTCTGGTCGGATATTTACGAATTTTTTACCTTTATAATTCAAATTATTTCTAAACATAAATTAATGAACACATATAAATGAATATTAATGTTCGATAGTAGAAATAATTGATTTCGTTGTCGGTGTATCCCTCATTTGCATTGATTTCATTAAAGATATGTTGCAACAAGCGATTTCCGAGTGACAATTATAAAGCATGTGATTATTTCTCATGCAAGGTATGAGAAAATACTTTTTTTATCTGATAGGTGATACGTTATATACATGTCTGTTAACGACAGATCAGTACGAGATATATCTTATAAATGTATCAGATATATTAATAAAAATATCGATATTTCACTTTATACAGAAGATTTTTTTCAAAATATAGCTGTGCGAAAAAAATTCTTTTTCGTTCTTTATGGAAGCGAAACGTGTCCTTTAACACTCAGAGAAGAACAGCGCCTTAAGGTTTTTGAAAATAAAGTATTATCTTAAATATTTGGACCTAAAAAGGATGAGTTAACCGGAGAATTTGGAAGGCTAGACAATTATGAATTGTGGGAACATTTTTTTTATATATAGCTTTGCAGTGAATAATATGGGCGTACGAAGTTGTGGATCTTAGTAACGAACGGATCTCTCAAATTTCAATAAACACTGAACTGACGGGTCATTGCCGAGAGATAACCGTAGACCGAAACGTAGATGGGAGGATTGCCGTAATACTAATCTAGTAGTTTTGGGTTTGGAGACACTGGATAGATATATGTAGAGAACGACTGGTGGTATTGGCTTCGAACCTTTGGCTTAGCGAACGCCTTTATTATTATTATTTAATATATTAAAAAGTTTTCTATAGCGAACTAAAGAATACAAATCCCGTCTTTGTTGGACTACTACAAAGTACGGCATTGCCTGATTGTGATAAACCAAAACAGGAGTGATATAGTCCTGGCATAAATTTAGCCAATTGTCCTTAATTGTCGTCTTATCTGTCCAGAATTAAAATTGGGTCAAGCTGTTAAAATGGTTTTGAGTAAGGATGGTGAAAAAATACTGACATATCGAAATATCGATATTTAAAATGTATATATTCATATCTTTGTCCTATGGTATTTATTTGATATATCATTATATCAGTATTAAAATTTTACTAACTGAAATCAATATATCTACCATACTATAGATCCCCCTTCCTTTCTCGCTTCACACAGGATACTTATTTGAACAAAAAATCCACCACCGAAATAAGTTCTCTCCAGATTTATTTTTATTGTATAGCGTGTCCACTATCATGATGGAAAACTTAATGACGGAAGAATTAGTTGTGAATGGATTAAAGGGAACTAGTGCAAGAAGAATTCGTTGCATGACCCTTTGGCCTTAATAGTCCTGTTTAAATCCATTAAATAATTACAATGTTTATCCTTTATCTTGTAATGATTTACATCATTATTTATTATTGCGGCGGGATATTAATATTTAATTTTTTTTTTTTATGAAAATAGCAAACGGATGAACTATAAAGAACTTTAATCAATCTTTTTTTTTTAATTATTTATTTAATGTAATTTACAACTGTACAAAAATAATACAATAGGTAAATATGTAGTATGTTTCATATACACTTGAAAATCTTGGGAAGGAACCACTTATTAATTTAAATTAGAAGGTCCCGTGGCCATCTTCTTTTCAGACGCCTCGGAGGATTATCAGGGATTGTTAAGGATGAAAGATTAAGAATTAATGGGTTAGGATGGTTAAGGAGTTTGGAATGAAAAGACGCATAACTGTTTTGGGTCAAACCTGCAACGAATGGGATGTTAAGGTCTTTGTGAATGAGTTTATTTGTGACGTAATAAGGAGCATCAAGGATTTTACGTAGGATTTTGGATTGTAACGATAGGATGCGGGAAGAATTTGATGGTTTGGTGGAGCCCCAGAGCTCAATTCCATATGTCCAAATTGGTCTGATTATCGTAGTGTATACTAATTTAATCAATCTTAATCACGTTTTTAAATGCCTATGGACATTTTCTATTATTGTTCCAAATAATTATGATAGAACACTACTTATCAACTTTTGTCAGGACCGAGACATCGCCGACTAAGAACCCGTGGTTTGTAGAAGAAAAGATCTTCCAATAATAATTTAACTCATATTATAGGAAGATGATAAAATGCACTATAAAACAAGATATAGGTGTCGTACATATATTTATATATGATTGTAGTCAAATTTTACTGAATTTAGCGTTTTATCAGCACTTAAAAAATTAATTTTCTTTCATCACCGGGTAATCCGGAAGCCCAGTAAAACGGGCTTTAATAGTATTTTCAATTTCATATTGAATGAAATGTTGTTCGTTTGGTGCGGTGAAATAATTTTAATTCAGACAAATTCTACTTGTTTATCTATAGCAATCAAGGGCAATATAAGGGGTATAAGTACACAATAACACCACATATAAATATTAACTTAAAAAAATTAAGTATAAACTAAAATGGACAAAAACAAGCATAACTGAGGTAAATAAAAGAAAACTACTGACGCAAATTCTGTGAAAAAGAAAAGCAATTCTTGTTGTGTCTTACATTTTACTACCATTGGTATTTTAAGGTTACCTGTTATGGTTAAATATCATATAAGAGCTATCCATTCTAAAAAAGGATCTTTTTTAAGTCCGGAGGTGAGGGGCCTCCTCGTGTTGTATCACATATAAGATAAAAATTAAAAACATTAATTAATAAAGACGATAAATAATGAAATAATTAATATGAAGTGAATCAACTATTATATAGGTAAATAATGAAAAATTAAAATAATGATAAATGAAAGAAATATTACAATAGGTAAGATATGGCGAATTATATTAATAATAATAATAATAATTTAGTAAAAAAACAAAACAAAATATAAAGTTAATTAAACCAAAAACATAATTGAAAAACGAAAAATAAGAAGGTATGATTGTGATATCGTTGATATTATATATATTGAGGAAAATTAATAAGGATAGCTGAAGAAACATTCGGGGAAAAAGGAATATGATCAATAGATATGAAATTTTTATTAGTAATAATAGAAACGGATGGGTACAGGGAATAGATTCCTCTTTCATTATTGACATTTTTCTCCTTCTTATTCATAATATACTTTATTTTTGTATGCTTCTATCCTTGTTCCTTTTTCTTTACATATTACTTATGACTATTATTATACCTTATTACTTTGTATTATTTATTCTTTTGGATTAAATAACTTCATATTTAATTAAATTATTTTATTATTTTTACTTATGTATTTCATTATATCGTTTTGTGTAATTACAAACTATAATCATTCTTAAATCCGTATTATTTTTATTTATATTTTTCATTATTTACTAATACAAGTTTGGTTTTTAATAATAATTTTAATATTTTTAGATCTCAATTTTTTTTATTGCTACACGTGTAATTTTAAAATATATTGAAGATGAAATATTATTATAATAGTAAATAAGTCCAGAAGGTATGTTCTATTCAAGAAAAACCTTCCTGTCTGTTGGAAAGAGGTGATTCTCTACTAGAATGATATAATCTCTTGGCAATGGAGTGAGGCCGTGAGGGTACTTAGATGGAGTACACTTCTGCCAGTTGAGTATCTAGTATTACCATATTGCAATATGTTGCGAAAGTAACACTTCTGCCTATGTCAGGCACTGACATTTTTGATTTTGACTTTGGAGAAATATAAAATTAAAAATATTCATATATTGGTTTGGTATGTTTGATGAGTAATAAATATATGGAGAGGATGTTTTAATAAATAAAATTAAATAAATTTTTAAAAATTTGATTTTCCTGACTAAAAAATATTCTATTTAACGAATGTTATTAAAAACGTTGATATTCTTTTTTAATTGTTGTCCTCATCAATATGTGATCGGAAATAAACATTAAAAAAATCTAAATAGATCAGTGAGAAAGCTTTTTAAAAAAAAATCATTTAATTTAACTTAAACTACATTTTGTTTTTAAACCGACGTTTTAGCTTTTGAGACGGTCAATTATCCACGAACTCGTAATTTAAACATAGATAAATGATACAAAAAAAATGTCTATGCATTTTACTCTGGAAACAAATTTAGGAACTTCTTTAATCATAATATTTAAAATTATTAATCATATTCGTTTTTCAACAAAATAAAAATCTTAAAATTACTTTAACCTTGAATTTGTATAGGCACAAATTCAAGAGGGCGGGTAGCATCTTCACGGCGGGACATCCATTGGGGCACAACCTCATGCGTTATTAATTGAAATTCAAACGTTTTATTAAACACTTGTTTTATTACTAAGTATATGTATTTTCTTGAATTTTCAGTGTTGCAAAATCTAAAAATTTCAATGCACCGGGGCTACCCGACTTTCTCCTGCTCCGCCTTCAAATTATATCGATATTTAATCTCCGATATTCCATATTTCTTTATAGATACTTTGTAACCAATAAGATCATAATATGTATATTTTACTCCGATATATGAGTTTTTTCTTTGGATAATGTCGATTTTCATTGAATAATATTTCTTAATGCTCATAATGTAAACTGCAGATTAATAGAGTATTAATGTTTTTCAATTTTTTTTTTTACCATTTATTCAACTAACATATCGAATTATATTTTAGTTAATGTTGGGAGGGTGTTTTGATATGTGTTATGTTTATGTTTTGGTTGTCATGGCGTTCCTTTGCTTTACACTTGTTATAAACTTTTCATATGTTTTAATTAGGTATGATATTAAATAGGTCCTCATATGATTTGCGACAGTATTGTTTTATAATTAATATTTTTCTAATTTGGTTTGGCTAATTTAAATAGTAGTATTTTAGAATATCAATATTTTACTGTCCATATATTATCTATTTTATCTCTAGAATTATTTGTTATTATATTACTAATTCTGGTTTGATCCATATTAGTTTTTTTATCTATATATAATATATTTCATGAATTTTACTGAAATATTTTTCTTAGTTAAAAGAAAATCACCTAGCCAATTAACAGTGTCGGTTTTATAGCTTTACAACTAAAATTATATGGAACGTGAACTGCATGTGAATAAACCTACCACAACTATAAAGCAAAGACACTCTTAGGCGTTGAAGTGCTGAGGATGAGCATATTACATTAATTAGCAGCTGATGATAATTAGGGCAGAGGGAGAGAGAGAGATAGAGTGATGTGTGCACCGCGCTTCATTAGCCCTCCCCCCATTGGCTATCTCCCCAATCTTTTTGTCTTCTCCTCTCTGATTGGCCCGAGTCTGCGACCGATGGTCAGGTATTTCACATAGACAATGGTGCCGTTATTGCCTGTCCATCTGGCGATAAGGATGAAACAAGTTTGTTCTTTCATAGCTGATGACAATCTCAGATACTATTCCTTATCTTTATCCTCATTCGGTGAAGACATATCTGTAAAATTCTATTATTAAATTCTTACTTTCGATTACCTTTAGAAAAAAAATGCAATTTATAAACATTATTATTTTTATATTCTCAAACAACTACGCGATAAAGTCTAGTAATGAACTAGGTCTCGAAATAAATACGGATAAAGTGAAATATATAGTT
The DNA here is from genome assembly GCF_000696795.3 of Halyomorpha halys. Taxonomy (NCBI): domain Eukaryota; kingdom Metazoa; phylum Arthropoda; class Insecta; order Hemiptera; family Pentatomidae; genus Halyomorpha; species Halyomorpha halys. Next base: position 260,588 of record NW_027109229.1, on the reverse strand, counting down.
AGCAGTAGGAACCGGAGCGATTTCGGTTATTTTTCCATGTCGAAATCTGGACAAATGTATGTAACGATTGGTGGTATCAGCATCGAATCTTCCGGTTCACTAAGCCTTTATCATAATTATTATATTCTTAAACCTTCAAGCAAACAATAGAAAATATTAGTCGATAATATATTCCATTATTGAATTAAAATTTTGTATTTTGGCAATGCATCATAATTCTAAAGCGCCGTTGCAGGCGTGGCATACGAATTATTTTGTAATCTTTAATTATTTTTGGCGAATATCTTGCATGCTGCTATTTCTAAGAAGATAATGGTTATGAAATATATTTAAGTCCATTCAACTAGCTTTTTTTTTTATGTATTTGGCAATAATAAATGAATGTGTGAACTTGGGTAACATAAATTTTATCTTAATCATATGTTATGACGAGAGAGTAAAACTTTCATCCCATAGCACATATTTATCGATATATCTACATATCGAACCAAGTACTATTGAACCCCTTGAGAATAAGGGAGGGATAAGGGGGGGGGGGCTCGGCCTGAAGTAACCCTGCCGTGGAAACGAGATCATTTGTTGGACTCCTTTACAGTATCGAGGTCGAAGCGGCCATATTTTGTTAAGAATTCAACGGATAGCCATCCTTCAACCGCGGATTAATATTTCATGAGATGTCCGCACAGATCGCGCTACTCGATCTGATTTAGTGCCTCCAACCACCACCTTCCCTCGGCCAGATATTGGAGGATCGTTTCCTGCCTTGTATATCGTGGGGAGGGGGAGGATTAGAGAGAGATGAACCGCCAGACAGGGTGTAAACTTCTTCAGGAATATCAGCGCTATCTCGCAGCAAAATCATTAAAATAAAAACTAAAATACATAATGAAAGGTTGATATCAGCACGAATTAATTCCATCGACGATATCTCGGCTTTAACCTAGTTTAAATTTAACTCAGATATACCTTAGAGGATAACATTGCAGTCGAATAGGTTTTACTTTATCTTAGAGAGTTGAAAAGTAAATACTGTTTTATTTGTTATTAATCTTAGTTGTATGTTCCTCAGCAGTTCCTTTGTCCACGTATTCAGCAAGTCATTTTTTGGAGGGGGGGGGGAGAAATTAAAATTTTATTAATCGAACCTTTAAAAAAGTTTTCCTTATTTTTTATGGTTTTTGCTATAACTATCAACGTTTTACGTAATTAATTTTGATAGTCTTATCCTGCTATGACACCTACTTTTCTGATAGTTATTCATCTTTATGAAACGACAGATTGATGTTACCAACGGAGTTCCAAAGTTTATGTAGTGTGGAGAAGACGAGTTACATGAAATCGTGGAAAACATTTTATATAAGGACATACCCCGTTTACTGCTAGGAGATCTGGACGTAAATAAAATAAATTATCTAGTGTTATCTGTTTATTCTCTTTTAAGAAGATTAACAAAGAAATTTAATTTTATATTTTATGAAGCGAGTCCATCACCCTGGACTGCTTTTTGAAATTCCGTTAATTTCTATCAACTAAATACTTTCTTACTATCCGTTCCTTTCCGCTGATAAAGTAAAAACTACAATTCTTCCTAATCATCTCTCTTATCTCAGTCCTCTGGTGTTCCTCAAGGTAATATCTTCGGTCCTGTTCCCTACCCAATAGAAGTTGACCAAACCCTTTCATAGTTTATATCTATCCATTTTCCGTTTTTAGTAAAAATATGAAAGAGTTAACTATCTCAAATAAACAAAATTAAAGACGTATTACAAGATTTTTTTTTGTTTTTATAATTCGACATTTAAACTACATAAAACTATTTTAATGAGGAAAAGACCTACCTGATTATTGGAATATTTATTTGTGTTTTTAGTTAATAACAGATCGGCCTAGTAGGCTTTAAATGGTTAATGTAACAGATACATTTTTTTAAAAAATAATTTATTGTGGGAAGTATAGAGATTAAATAAATAAATAAAAATAATAATTCTTAATAAAAGTAAAGTAATTAACAAAAAACAATGACTTGTAGGATTTAACAAAATAAATAATTGGCTTATAATGGAAAAAAAAGTTAATTTAAGAAAAAGATAAAGAGAAAAAAAGTGGCAATAACAGAACTGATGAATATAGAACTTATTACAGGATGCTCTGGATAGCCTAGGCTTCTGTCTTCGGTTTGTGGGTGGGTTTCCCAAGTTGTAGGTCACTGCTCCTTTAACTGTCGGTAACTGGGAGTGGAACTTCATGAACCTTTTTGTGATGAAATCCTCTGTCTCCATTTTTGATTCCCCATGCATTTGGTTGTAGCTGTTCATTGGTATGTCGAGTTAATTCCAAAACATTCTAGCCTTTTTGGAGAAAATTCTAAAATCGGTTATATAAAGTGATTCAGTCTGTCGACTTTAACTAAAAAGTCGCTATAACATCCCTGGTACAACTTTTCTTTTTTGATCTAGGCTGTTTACGTACGCACAGACTTTTTTGCAAAACTTATTTAACTAAACTCAAAACGTTTATTTACGTCGAAAAGTCGAATTCGAAATTTTTGACAATCTTAATCCTTTCCCTTATTATATTGTATATAAATACACTTATTGTTATCTATCCTCCCTTCAACAGCCACTCCCAAAATTCTTGAGTCCTACTTAGTTAATTATTGGATATTTACACCGTGACATCACCTACCACTCTCCTCTACACCACTTAATAATACCCTGCAAACTTTAATGTGTGGTTACAAGTTGCCCTGTTATGATTCAAGTTTGTCGCTTCACTGAGAAAGTTATTTCTATTAGGCTATGTGACACAAGTTTGCTTTATTGCATGCTAGCCGTTTACAGGTCAGTTTACAAGTCACTTATATAGGCTAACATCGAGTTGAACTGTTTTTGTATTTATCGATTTTTGCAAGTATTTATTAAAAATAAATTTAACGTGCCTTAAAACTTAACGTGAATTTAAATTGTAATCATATCCATAGACGCACTTTTAGTAACTGTTTAACGGAAGCAGTTAGTTTATTAGAATTTCACGTACCTTTACGAAAGCATATGAATAATCATATTCAATCAATATTCTCAAATAATAACCACATAAAATTATATCAAAATATATGGCTAACACTTTTGAAAATGACACTTGAAAATGAGAACTGTTTGAGGGTCCTGAAAGTTTTACACTTAATTTTGATCACGCCTGGATGATTACTGTGCTTCTGGGTTCTGCTCTGCCTCAAGTTTCTTATTTCATTTCCATTTATTTCTGTATACAATATTCACTAGTTCTCATTTCGTTTGACAGGTTTAAATAAAGATTTTCAATTAAAAAATAATAATATATTGAAAATATTAAGATATCGACTGAAACCCATTATATGGTGATATTTCCTTGTTAATAGACATTCTTCTTCAAGGATTTCTTATCTTCTAATCTAATCCTCTGTTTATTCTCTGGATGCTCTTCCTTAATTGCCCATTTATCAATGGGCGTTATATCTCGCTGAAATAAATAAACATTTGCATTGACCTGCTTAAAAAGTTCCGAGAAGAGAGGCTCAGAAGGGTAGATGACGACATCGCCTATGATCCCGTCGGCCAGCGTTGTGTCAGTACCAATTTATACCGATACCAGATGTCTTGTCGCAACATCTGCTATAAGCATCGCCCTAATGAGCCTCATATTTTCAGCTATCTGCGATTATAATAAGCTGCGGCCGAAGGATTGAAAGGAATCCGCCTTCTTTTATTGTCTCTAAGAAAAAAAAAGTAGAAGGAATGAATACTTCACATTTATGCCGTAACTATTTTCATTGATATAATAACGGATGAGGGCAACAACCCTGCAAGTTAGAAAAAAAATTGAAGAAAATAAAAAATCATATCTTCAATACTAATTTCTTTCTCTAAACATACAGTATCATAAACGCTACTAGAACTATTGGCTGATAGAGAACTATATACTCATCAGCGGAAAATGCATTGAAGGTTATGCGGAATTCAAATAAAAAAACACTTATATAATGTAAAATATTATTGTTATATGGGTAACAAGATTTTTTTTGTTATATACCTTGTCTCTGGTGTTCAACGTCGATTTGTAAGAAAATGGCTAATTTTTCGGGTATATTATTTCTATTGGCTGGCCTCAACTAAACCATCCAATTGTTCTCTTTCCTTAATGATCCATACTTTTTCACAAATAAAGTCATCCATCAAGACCTCAATGTTCCATATATTGCCAATTTGGTCAGAACTAGATTCCAATCCTTCCATGATGGCCAACCAAAACACACTTATTTCTTACCTGGCTTCTTCATTTCTTGATAATTCTCTTTGGCGTTTGAAAAGGATATAGCATGGAGGTCTTTGCCTCTAGAAATGTTATTGATGTTCAATCAATGGGGTACATTTTTCACATATCTGTATTATGCCATAACTAACAACTTTTCTTGAATATATTTTAATGCAGTCGTGAATATTAAAAAAAAAAAGTTTTTAGAGTATAACAATAAATTATACTTATACCAACCTTGAAGCTTGTAAGTTGATCGTAAATGGAAGTTTAGTTATAGTTTAATGGGTGATAACAATTTTTTATCCATATTTCTTGTCTTTAGTGTTTATTTGTGATGAAATGACTCATTTTTTTTTTTTTTTTTTACCGAAAATATCACTAGCGTAATACAGCTTTAAAATGGAATACTTTTGGAATTGCTAAAACGAATTGACATTTTTATCGATAAAAAAAAAATACTAAATATTTAAAATTGATAAACTGAGGACTTTTACCAGGCTATTTGCAAACTCCCATTCAATTTGGAATGAAGTAAAAATAAGTAATTGAACTTGCGCTTTAATTGAATATGGTAGTTTAGACTTTAGAAATTAAATTTGAAAAATACCTAGAAGTCTCATAATTCTCATGAATTCGAGCACATATTTAATGTGAGAAAATGCATGAAATGGCATTAAAGTTCATAGAGTATATTTTAACCCTTACCCTTTGTGGATCCAGTCAAGTATAATATATCAGATTGGAATGGAAGTACGTTAAGCCCAGTTTTGGCATTTTCAAAATACAAGTTGGTAATAAACAAAATACCCCATTAGAACATGAAGATTTAGTGGTTAGGTTGAAGTAATAACTAATAGTTTACTAGTTTTCTAATTTAATATGCTGTTTGAGAATGATTAATTTTAGTAATAAAACAACTTTAATTCATGGGCCGCCCATAGCTCAGTGGTTAAGACACAGTCTTACTAATTTGATGTCTATTGGCGGTGCCGGTTCGAATCCGGCCTGGGACGCCGACTTTTTTCATTGCGTGGCGGTCCCCCAAAATTAAGAAATTTGACCCCCAACCATGGTTAGGCAGTATAGGACTCCAATAGGAGTCTTGGCCGAAAAAAAAAAAAAAAAACTTTAATTCATCCCTTTACTCTCAGCTATGTTCATTTCGATTCTGCAACGTTTCGGCCCTTAGGTTATTATCAAGAAGACAGCCTAAAAATTGTATTAATATTATGTCCTCACGTATAACACTAATATTTTTAAAGCATACCCCATTATTGATTTGTCACAATTTATTAAAAAACGTTTTGCTTTACAGGCCAATAGCCTGTGTCACACTATGTTCAAATAAAAAAACAATTGTCAAAATAGTATCATAACAGTAACCTATAAAGAATTTATAAAATGATTATTTTCTTACAAAAATATGTAATTTCAATGCATCAACACATATTTAAAAAAAAATTTCTTCATACCTAATCACAATAACACTATTAACAATAAAATCTACCTTTAGCAGGTTAGAACTCTGTTATTACCTAATTACAGAACTTAATTTATTTACATTCAATTTAATTTTTTTTATTTATTACTTATAAATTAACTTTACTTTAAAATATAATTATTGCATTTTCATTATATACATATATAAGTACACATTTTATATTTACACCTCATAATTATATACTTTTTTTATTAAACAATTAATTATTATTGAAAAATAGAAAGATGAAACTTCGCCCATCATAACCGTCACTTATTAGATTTAGATCATTGGTTGAATCTGAGTGTGTGATAGTTTTTGAAATGTAGCAGCATTTAAAATTAGCTAACAAGTAGAGTTCTTACAAGAAAAATTTCATACTTGGGCGTTTTTTCGTAGACTTACATTACGACTAGTGTTTTTTGTTTTTAACAGAATGTTTATGTAATGCAGTATATAGTACTTATTAATTTTTTTTTTACTTTTGCAAGCAACCCTTCAAATTCGTAGGAAGGAAAAAACTTTTACCAGTCTCGCCAAAAACTCTGTCTCGCAGCTATATAAATCAAAGAGCGCTTAAGTCACGCGATTGTCACAGTCCTTTGTTACCTGTGATATAAATATAAAAAAAAAAAAAATATCCGACCACGAAAACGTTTCTGATATTAATTAAACTAGTGGTCGATCTCCCTCTAGGAATCGATATTATCACAAAGATCTAAATGGCAGTAGTTTCCCCGCCATTATAGTCTCATTTCCTGCTCTCAAACGCCCGCCAAATTCTCATTTTGTCAACAAAACCGATCAAGTTTTCAGAGAAACAGATATAAAAGGCCATTTGGTCCCTACGCTCCTTTTTTTTGGCCATAAACAGGTTAAGTTGTCTTTTTGTAATATATCAGCTTGTGTATTCAAACTGTAATATTAAATCACCGGTATAATATATATTAGTATTAGACAAGAATTATTATTTTATTTTTTCCATGTTTCGTTTATTTTACTGCACATGATTGCGAGAACCTAGTAATTTACTGTGTCCTTGATCTAAACTCTATTGTGTAAGGCAGAATACATTTAGAATATATTATCGGAAGAGATATTGTTAGTCCAATCTTGATTATATGTAATTATGCTCATTCCAGGACTACGAGTTGATACCGTTACTGGATTCGAGTCCTTGAGGAACCCAAAAACAGATATTTCTTGGCAGGTGTGCTTGAACGAGAACACCAAGAAATTGAAATGACTAGGTTTATTCGATCTTTCAGTTATCGATTGTTAAAAGGATCGATATGTCTCTATCTTATTGTGATCTGGCGCCGGTCCATTAATTCAATCTTGATTGTTAGTTATACAATCAAATTTATTTGTCGCTCTAGTTTTGTTTCGGTCAAAGTAATAGCCTTTTTAATTGTTTTTATCAATAAGTTGTATTTAATTTAATTTATAACAATGTCGAATAAAAAGTAATTGCGATTACTAAAAAATCATTTTAATTTGAAATTATAAAAATGAAGTTATGATTAATTATAAGTAATTTTAACTTAATGGACCATAGTAAATATAATTTTGGACCGCAATTGTAATTAATCGTTGAGTGAAAGTAATTGTCATAGCGTTTGATTGTAATATGTAATTGTGATTTTTAATTCTATATCCTAAACGCCCCGAATCAAACCAACTGTTAAATATTCAATTAAAAAAATTGAAGTATATCAAATAATCACATATCCTTTTCTCAAAAGTAATGAATTTTTAACAAATAAATTTCTAAAACTGAAACTTTTTCAAGTTGTTTCAAAATTTTCAAATTCAAAGTTTTTCTCAATCTAAGAGGTTTTTATGACCATCATCTTTAACATACTAACATCATATGCTCACATATTGATGATTTAATTACATTTTTCCAAAATTGGATATTTTGGAAAAACCCATATGCATGTATGTATTTTTTTTTGGCAATAAAATTCTAGTTCAACAATAAAAAAAGACTCACGTTGTTGTATTACCCCAGTAAAATTAATCTGCAAAGCGTATACGAGCGAAATCTAACGACATCGGTCATCGCTCGTTAAATTCTTACGGTTCAACGTGTAAATTTTTCTCTTCGAAAGTCAAGATCTGATATTGTCACCAAATTCAACTTCTGGTGAAACATGAGTTAAAGTAATTGATACTTATAGGCAGTATTTTGAAGAATAATTTTAATGTGTAGAATAATCTACATTATTAACCATATTAAAATGGTTCTTCACAGCAGAACCGAAATTTAAACTCACCATATTTCACGTAAAACGACTGTTTTACCAGCCTTTGTTACAGAATTGTTAGCAAAGTGTGCTATAAGATAAACTTTACTTCATTTCATTTGTAGATGCAAGATACCAAGACATAATACGTACAACTGGTACATACATTTTGTACCCTAGAGTGCCCTTCGACAGCTCTGCTCTAGAATCTAGAATAAAAATAAGACTTATATGACTTTTCGCACATAAGGAGATATTTATATGGAGTATGAGAAGGTAGAGTGGGCTAGAACTAGGTTGTTGGTAGTGGGAGGTTTCCTCGAATTTGGAATAGAATGAGCAAAAGCTATGACAGCTACCTGTGTTGTATGTTCCGGGACGCAAACAATACCTGGTTTTAGTTGGACAATTTACACCTCCGACCAGTAAAACCACAAAAGGGTTCTAAGGCTAGATATGAGAAATCGTGGGACTGTCCGATAGGGTCTATCCCCTGGTGAGGGTTACATTCATATCACTGTTCATAGGTGTCTTAAACACTTTATTCAAACATCATATCAAACATATAAATTAAATGTATTTTTAAAGTCACAAGTAACTACACGGTGACTTAGTAATAACTGTTGGGTCTTACAATTTTTCGAAATTAATTTTGTTAAAATATTGAACCTTTTTTTTAAACCATAGTTTATGATAGTATTAAAAATAAAATTATATTTTATTTTGTGTCAATATGATGTTTATTCCCCTTGATTCAACCTTGGTCCATTCCGCCGTTAATATGAATATTATATTCGGCTAATTCTCTATTAAAATAGGCTGCTGTAAATTGATAAAAATAATTTGTTGCGCTGTAATAATTATACAAATGGTCCGTAGCAGAAGGATATAATTTTCTTCGTCACGTTATATCGCAGCCGGGACAACAGTTACCTCTTAACTGATTTAAATAACACTTTAGTCAAAACCTTAAAAATCTCTAAAAGCATTCTTTAACAATAATAACTGCTTTATATCAGCAATTGCTGAGTGTCTACTACACGAGTCATGTTTGTAAAATTAGTTCAAATTTGGTGCTGATTAGCTTTTTTTATTGCTCTTAATACAGAAGTTAATACCTAATATTACTAATTCTTGCATTTTTTTTTTAAATCACTCATGCTTAAGGCATGAATAGATAGTTTTAATTTTTTTGTGACGTTATACATCAATGATTATGCATTAAGTTTTAGGCAAGACTCGATTTACAAACACTAAAATATCAACAACTCTTAGAAACTGTATTAAATCTTTTAAAATAGCTAGTAACATCTTTTAAAATAGCACAATATACTAGAAAAAATATTATAGAAAATATAGATAATAAATTAAATATTACCAGAAATGAATGACATTGACCAATGATGTTTTAACCCATTAAACAAGAAAGAATAAACAAACTAAAACATGATAAGTTTCTTTTCATAATTCACATCTCAAGAAAAATGGAGGGTCGGTCGAGTCTTGAACATCAAGTACATAAAGCGTGCTAATTTAAAATTTAATAAAAAAAAAAAATCAAAAAGTAATGTTGTTATGGGGTTAGTAATGGATCGAAGCAGGGTAGGCATTTATTCCACTTTTTTTTTTCACTTTGTGGAATGATGGGGCGAAATGAACAACATTATTAAAGTAGAGTGTACTGAACGTGTCGATGAGAAATGCTCCACTGAGCTGAGTAAATTGTGCCTATGGGATGGTTGTTTTCAATGAATGGTTCCTGCATGACTCAAATTACGGAGACATCGGTTAGGTTGTTTAAAATATTCATAATAAATGAATTATATTAAAATATATGACTGGAACCAAACATCATTTATCATGAACAGTATGATAAATTCTAAAATAAAAGAGAAAGAAGAAATTGAAGATGATTATGAATTTGAATCTTTTGTATTATTTTTGTTTTTTTGTATTATGCACTGTTCTATATCTGTTTCCAAGGTAAGAAAAGTAAAGCTAACACTTATCTTTCAAACAGACACTTATAGGGAGTATGTTGGTCGATACACGGCATATCACAATCTCAAAATAGAAGAGATGGTAGCAAAACAATATAAAAAGGCAATCCTTTCTGGTAAACCCGCCCTAATAAAGCCACAGTGGAGTGACGTTTCTACATTACTTTTGAATCATTTACTTGAAATGGGAAGCAGAGACTTCAGATAGTTAAATCAATCATTATTCAAAAATCGCCTGAAATTAGATAACGGCGTGTTTACTGTAAATAGAAATTGTATTGTTTAGGAATAAAATCTTCAGTAAATTAAAACTAGAAACATTGCTTTGATTTTTAATTAAGAAAAAAATATATAAACTATAGACAAAATCAAACCCTCCCTTGTTCGGAGTGGACATTTTTTATGCAGTATTTTTTTTCTTATATGCATTGTTGCTAATTATGCAAATTTGTGCATTGGACACTCACAAGTGGAAAAAATTACTTTTTGATTAATTTATTCTCTTTATTGTTGCAAGTGGTGAGAAAAACGTGGAAAAAAAACAAATTTTTTTTTTTGTAAATATTATACAAGTGTGTGCTTAACTTGCCATCTTGAGCAAACCCGCCGGCGCCGAGAATAGACACTTGATGCTATTTGTCGCCAATAAATCAGTCTCAACAAGATGGCAACAGTAGCAGTGCTGCTATAATTGGCTGCAATTGGACAATGCAATCACAAGGCCGACAACCCACGCATTGTAAAAATACTCATTCCATCACTGGTAGAGCATTCATCGTTCGCCAATGACCTCAGCGATCGGTTTTACTTCCTCGAATACCCAAGGTAGAAGGATCATGATCCTCTTCCAACATATTTTCCCCAAATTTGACTTAGTTTTAGTGTCCTCTGAATCTAGAAACGTTGTTTATTAAATAAATGTAGTTATCGTAACAAATATCTTCAAAATGTTTGTTTCTAAATATTCTAAAAATCACTAAACAAATTATAAAATCATTTAACAATTGTTTAAATAAAAAAAAAATGTATCCATGTTAAATCTCAAAACAATCTCGGCTATCCTTAAGGACAATGTATCAAAAAATAGCTTTTAATATACATTCATTTTAACCAAACAAACACATATTCGACTTTGACAATACAATAATTTTACATTCAAGAAAATAGTACATTCAAAAGAATAATAGTTCAGTTTATTTATATATCATAAAACATTAATTTAACTGTGGATTTTAAAACCGACACAAGAAATTTGACTAACACTATGCAGAGAATTTAAGAAAAATTAATTTATGAAAATTATGTGTAAATTTTATGTTACTATTTATAACTACCTTTGATATAAATTTTAATAATAAAAGGAATAAGAATTTTAATTAAAATGCAATTTGAAATAAATAAATTATACCTGACCTGAGTGTAAGGTAGGTTAAAAATATTGTTTCGTTTATATCCGAATTTAGATCAGTTCCTTTGATATATTATTTCAAATTATTTACTAAAATGGATAAATATTACCGTTCGCTGATATCTCCGAGAGGTATTTTTAAAGTATATTTTTATTATTTGTTTGTATTTGAACATTCTATTAATTTATTTTTTAACACGACTTAAATGACAGGTTGTCACCTTATACCCCGCCCTACACGAGTCCATTTCAAGGCCACTCTGCTCTGTTATTAGTCTTCAGTCCATTAATTAAAATCTGTTCCAAATAAAGGTTTTTTGTTTTTATTTTATTTAATTTATTTTATCATGTAATGATCCTTCTAATTATGTTTATGCTTTTGCTATTGATATTTTTGATAGAATTATCCAATAATATTTAAATTAAATATAACAATGTATCACAGTTACTTTTGAATAATTTCTTGGTGTAAAAAGATTCAGAAAAACTTCTCTAATTGAATTGAGAGATCGTGCGAGTATATTGCGAGGGAAACGGGTATGCCTCGTACCATTACATTGGAAATTGTTAATATTTTAAAGAGAAGTCAAGTGAACAATTAAAAAAGTTTTATAAATTTTATAAAATACAAGCGTTCCAGCACGATTTGGACGTCCCACTTTTAAGTTTGTTCAAACAACAAATAAACTACATTTCCATTAACGGTTTAATCTTTCTCGCCAAATTTTACTGTGAATAAAAAATGTTTGTATACATCAAATATAATTTTATGATGTCATTTCATAAGCTGTGACAACTCTTTGCTCAAAAAAAATAAACATCATGATTTTAATATCTTGAAGTGATAAAAAGTCTTTTTTTAATGCTTATTCTTTTCCTTGAGTGCCGAGTTATCAGAGCTTGAGTTATGATATATCAAACTAATTATCAATGCCGATATATTGCGCAAAGGTAATCTATCTGCTATATGTATTTCTAATAACCTGTAGTTTAAAAATTTACCACAGCAATAAATTTTGCCATTCTTCATGGCAAATTAAGATTTTCCTTATCCTAAGAATCAGATCGTGTTAAATAATATAAGCTGGGAGTTCAGGAAATTATATCTAACGTGACTGAAACAAAAGAAAAAAAAGGAGGCTTTGTATCAAAAGTTAGTGCATCTAATTCAAATTTTATACTCAAACCGTCAAAAAGGTGTTACAGATCAAAATTTTCAATAAAAAATTAATTTATCTACTTGTGTTGCTCTTATGATTTTTTTAAATAATAAGCTTCCAAAAGTGGACTGTTTGTGGGAAACTCCTTACTTCGTTGCATTTACTTCCGAAAGTTTTAAATAGACTATTTTAAGCAGTAAAACCAAAATTCCTTTCTAACAAATTTATGGAACTACTTCTAACATTTCATCTAAGAATTGTATATTTGACTAACACCACTATTGGAATGAACCGCTCATTTATGATTCAATATTTTAGAATATAATACCATTAAATATAATATGCTTACTCCGATTTTGGTATTCAATTGATATAACTAATCTATATCAGGTCTCTTCTGGCTAAAATGATAAAACTGCACCAATTCAAACTTATTCCCTCCTCCGTTTAATGCTCGGCTGTAAAACTAGGCAGGAGATCATTTAATAAATATATTTTGCCTTGTAATGAAAAAAAAAATCAGAGGAAAAGGCAATTACCGAATGACATAGCTGTAGCCGACACCAAGACTAGACTTCACCGCAGAGGATTGTACGTAATTAAAAGTTAAAATTGATTCCGTTCCTGAAACTTTGTTTTCAACTCTCAGAAACACTTGAGCGTTTAAAAGCATACGTGTGTCACCTGCTACTGGACATATTTAAATCTCTTTAGCCGTATTAAATTGGAATTTATAACGTCACATCAAAGTCTTGTGGCTCTTCACAAAGAAACGTCATTGCATTAATTTCTTATCTGAGTGGAATAAATCCTATTTTGAAATCAATTAATTTTCAGATATAAAAGTCACAACTTTGGTGGTTTGTTCGTTTTTTATTTGTTACTGTTTGGCTGTTCCTGACTAACAGTGAGGTTAGCAACTTATTATATCCTGGGTGGGATAATCAATTTTGTTTTCCGTGGGGTCACCATGAACTTTCTGTTATATGTGCGAGCATAGCTCAAAAACGAAAAGTCTATCGGAACTCAAATTAAATACTTACAGTATGTGCATACCTGGGAAATTAAAGCAGATTTTTCGTTTAATCGACTGACCGGAAAAAAAACACTTTATAGAATAGTTTTTAAACATTTTTTCGATTTTTTCAAAAACAACGCCAACGATTTTTACTAAACTCAGTATGCCATTATGAAACTAGATGAACATTAATATCAACTTGATCTTATTATCAGTTAAATTTAGAGCTTAAAAGCTGAATTGAATAAAAAAAACCTGTAATTTTGTTTATATTAAGTATAATAATACCGATCTGTTTATTATCAGTTATTATAATTAACGTCTGGGTTCAAGTCCAGCTGTGACAGATAATTATTTAATCTGTTTCTGTAACCGTGTATCAACTGTGTGGGTGGGTTAAGTATTGTGTGTCCGGTCTCCATCCAGCCTCATAAAGTTGGTACCCTTAATCTGGGAAAAATCTGGAGGTGGAGCGTGAATATAACCAAAGAAACTCCATTGAACAAATGTGGGTCTTGTAGCAGTACTTTCTTACAAAGTACTGCACCCACAGTCCTTCATGGCTTGTAGTGCTACATATTTATTTTTGTATGATATTGTAGCAATCAGCGAGCAAGAAGTGCCGCCGCAATCCGATAGGGCTCAGCACAAGTGTCTAAGAAGCTAAGCAATTGTATATAATGTTATTATTATAAAAATACGATACATGTTAAATATGTAATGTGTAATAATGTTATTTATAAAATAAAAAAGATTGAGCAAAGTCTGACTGTACGATAGTCCTGTTCTAGTCCGTCCGCTTCATCTCGGCAACTAGAACTGTTACTCTACCTCAGACTCTCTCTTACCTAGACCTCCTCTACCTGCGTTAATGTCCAGGGCTCATCCTCTGGCACAGCTGTTCCTAACTTATAATGAATACGCCTTGTCGTAGGCCTTCTGTAAAATGTATAATCAGGCTGGAGAACCGCCTAAGACCAGACAACCCCGACAATATAGTCAACCATCTCTCATAGTGAGTAGATATATAAAATGGATAACTATGAACTATGGAAGAATTTTATTGACAACTTAAGGAGAAAAAGATTTTAAAGCGCTTCCATGTCATATTTTGTTATTCTGTTCCATTCTAGATGGGAATCTAACGACAAAAATTAACTGTAAATATTTTTAGATACCTTTTATTTATTTTTTTAATTAAACATCTCTTCTTAATAATAGTAATAAATAATCTATGAATATAAAATAAGGAAAATTTAGGTGATTATTGTTTTTCCATGGTAGTTATCACAATAGTCAGTACTTACTTACACTTAACTATATCAAACATGTCGTAAGTGGATTGTCATTCATAATAATAAATAAATAGCTGTTTTAAATGAACAAGAACAAGAATTAATTTCATTTTGAGGCGGTAAGTGAAAGTTTTGTGATGCACACAGCAGATTTGTTTGTAAAAAAAAACTTTTGTACTATATCGAATCGAACCCGAACAGTTACACTACAAAAATGTGGGATGGGTTAACCAACCCAGTCATTAATCAAACCAGCTACAAGGATATCGGGCCATCTAACATTGAATTTTCGCAGGACCTTGGATGACCTTATGAGGCGGTCTTATCCTGTGATTTAGTGGATGATATCAAACTTGTATCTTTGAGTAGAAATTAAAAAAGGAATAAGTGGGATATCAACGCAATGTTTTGTTTTTCGTAAAATCGTTAATTAATGGCGATTCTTACTTTCACTTACCGATGTATGAAATATATAGTTAGGGGACAATACTGTGATTGTGTATAATTTCTAATTGGGGTTTATGGTCGAAATACTCATTTTGAGCTCTCTTAAGTCAAAATATTCAAGTCACGTAAAATGGTCTATTATGTGTTAACATTATAGCTCAAAACAGAAACGTCGTAAGAAGCTGAAATAATATTTTTAGAGCCTATGCCTAGATGGAGTTAATGTCTGGGAAGCTAGAACAACTTTTTTATTTTATTTATATTTTATTATATACTTAGATTTTTACATATTTATCTCAAAAATGGCTTTCGCCATTTTGAACTCGGTATATCAATTTAAAACTGATTCATCTTTCATATCAGCTAAGCCTTAAGCTAATTGAAATAGTTGAACAGGTCTTGTTAAGCCACCTCAATTCGATATAGTCTCCTTGTTGGAAAGCTTAACTAAAAAAAAATAAATAAACACTGGCTCGGATAAAACATTTATTCGTAAATTAAATTAAATTAAATACATAAATTATACATAAAGTAAATTGAAAACAAAGAAACCTTCTAATAACAAAAAAAAAATACTCCCTATGAAAACAA
>NW_027109229.1:241427-243892 GCF_000696795.3 Halyomorpha halys | reverse complement strand
TTTGTATGTCTAGAATAAGTACACTAAGTAATAGAAGAAACGTTTAGGAATTTTAATAGACAAAAGCAACTTGTAAGTCACCATAAGTACCATTTAGAACTCTGAAATATGTTGAAACAAAATTCAAATATCCAAATAAAATATGAAATCCATTTTGGCTCAGACATTTGGTTCTATGCATGACATAGTTTAAAGTTATACACCCAACCAAAAAAAAAAGTTTACCTTCCATCAAGAAATAACCAAACGTGTTTGATGATTACGTTGCTCATCAAACTATGTCAAACTTAGAGTAGTTCAGAGTTTTAAAATCTTCTGAGGTTGCTCAATGGTTTTTATTTATTTTGTCTTTTAAAGTTCAAAGAATTGAATCGATAGCAGAAAAATCTATATAGACTACAATAATTTGGAATTAATATCATCTTCACTGAACCCTGTTTACCATAAAACTCCTTACAATGAAGACGTTCAAATACAGATTTTCTGTCATTAGTTTATTAATAATTAAAAAAAGAACCTAAACAAAGAAAACTTTTAAGGATACTTCCTACCTATCTCTAGCCTCTGTATGCCAGAAAACACATAGCTTTGGGTTTTACGCTAAAAACAGAAAATCTATTACTTTTAAAGTATCTTATCATAAAAGGTACCCATATTATAAACAATGTAAATAAAACTAAGATGATAATGTGCAATGGGAAAGTATCAAAGTATTTCCAGAGGTATTGTAAAACATCTCTGTCATTAGACTATTTCTGCTTTGGCAAAATTAAAAATGAATGTGTTGACTAGATGTTGAGGCAATGAGGTGATGTCAGAGCTGTGAATACTGCATCTAATTATCAGCGATTCTTCTCCTTTTCAATCTTTGTCGCCCAACTTTTAGTTCGACGTTCAATGAAGATAGAGACTCGAACAGAAAAGCATCTCGTCCACCGACAGCGGTCACAGCCTGTTCCAATAGGACGACTATTGCTATCATATCATTGGTTGCTAGCCGTGAACAGGGCTGACTTAAAGGAAATTGAAAGCACCCCGATGTGGTTTTCTGAAGACCTACTGATTCTGTTGATAATAGCAGATGTGGAGCATTACCAGACGGAGATTCAGGTTCAGTCACAGAAATCAGAGGGTTCACCCTTCGGTCGACAGTTCTGTTTGCTTCCTGAATCTTGGTCAGAGGAGGCGAAGGGCCGTTACCTTCAGGTCTAAAGGCACAAGATTTTCACCACTGTGATTGGTAAACTGAAAACTAATGGCTGTACCTCGAGTAATTGAACGAGTTGGATGAGTAGGTACGAGCATGACAGGCTGCTTGAACTGGAGACTTTGAAAGTGCTGAGAAAGGGACCCTCCAGGGTTGTCGCAGTATCTAACTCCAGAATAATGAATAGGAAAATACGAGGGGCTAAGATGCGAAACACCACCACTAATAGCTTGATGTGGTGAAGGAGGCGGACTGACCCTCATTTGTTGGGGATCAATGCAATGGCGGTACTGTAGTCCAGAACTTTGGCTCACATTATCAATGGTTTTCTTCAACTGTTTGTGCTCCATCTGAAGTGGTCTAACAGAAGATTGTTCAGAACAGAAATGGTTCGCTCCTTCACTGGTCCGCCTTACAGGAGAGTATCTTTCGCTACCGCCAGAAAAATGGTGCTGCATTTCCTTTAAGCAGTCTCTTCCACCTGAAGGTAACCTTTGAGTGTCCTGAAGTGGTGGTACGAAGTAATGCTCCCCAAGCCTGTTTTTCTGCGCAGCATTTCGTGGACCAATTTGCACAAATTGAGGAACTGTTTCTATCTCCCGAAATGTCTCTGTTGAGTCATTGAGTTCATTTGGAAGTTGTAATTGACAGGAGGACATTAATGTAACATTTTTCTCCTTTGAGCTCGAGTTTTGTGTTAAAGATCCCATGATCACCCAGCCAAATATTGTTTTTAGAGCGTTGGGGTAACCCTCCTTACTTACACACTCCCCAGCTAGAATTTCACCGAATAAATCGGCACCTAGTAAAAAATCGATGGGACCAGATTTTCCAAATGCTTTATCAGCTAAGTCATATTTTTGAAAATGTTCATGAATCACATTGGGGATTGGACAGGAAGGTATCTTATCCGTTATCTTCGGAATGATCACGGCATTTGTTTTAAGACGTGGATCCAATGAGTGCTGGGGCACTAAGGTGCAACACACCTGAAAATTACCACCTTTAATTGGATTATCTCCGAAACCATGCAAGGGCTGGTGGTTAATATTCCGCTCCAAACCTAAACTTTGTGCGCAGGCTGACGTAATAAACGACCGTTGTGATCCGCAGTCTATCAAGATTCTTATGGGCAAGTATTGTCCATCACGGTCTTGAATTCGAGCTATCGCAGTACCTAATAGGACTGAACCCCTGGACTCGGATAAAGATGACAGAACTGAACCCTTTGTGTCCCTAGTTCTCTTGTCAGAACCTT
>NW_027109229.1:221710-238944 GCF_000696795.3 Halyomorpha halys | reverse complement strand
TTGAATTTTTTCCAGAGTGGTAATTGGAATTTTTGTGATTCACACACAACACCTGATATTATTTTTATTTTTAATTGACCATTATATCAATCGCAATTCTAACCATTTCTTTTTTTTAGAGGCGCTAAGATTATTTTTAATTGACCATTATATCAATCACAATTCTAACCTTTTTTTTTAGAGGCGCTAAGATTATTTTTAATTGACCATTATATCAATCGCAATTCTGACATTTTTTTTTTTTTAGGTGCGCTAAGATTGTTTTACATATTAAGATATTACATTCATTTTGCTTTTAAATAATTTAGTTCTATTAGTATTACCTTTAAACTGCTTTTCTGAATCACTGCAATATATATTATTATATTTTTATTGTTATTATTAAAAGAAAACGAATGGCCCATATGGCCCCCAGCTAATTCCTCTTTTTCTACAAGAGATGTAATCTCCTGCAACTCAGGGATTAGGCAGACCCGCTCCACAGCAGCTTCTTGCCGGATCCTCTTCCATCCTTTTTGCAGGCGCCCCTCCCTCAGAGGAGATTAGTGAAGCGGTGCCAGATTATCCCTTCGATTGGTGATTCCCTCTGCTGTGTCCTGATATTCCCGGCGCTTAAAGGGAGAAAAAAACTAGGGCTATAAAACACCTGAACCAATATTGGGTGACCTAGGGCAATATTGATCCTTATCACTACTCCATCCCCTCCTGGTATGGAAGAGTAGGCTAAGTATTGATGATTTATTTGGAAATATACAGTGAAACTTCCCTATAACGGACACCTAACGGGAAGATAATTTTTCCGCTATACATAAGTTTCAGTAATAAAAAATCTGATATTAAGATCAAAATTTGTACTATTTTTACTTTCAGGAAAAAAAAAATAAAGTCACTTAATATAAACGCAAAAGAAAAAGGAGGTCTGGTTCATAATTTAGCGCCTATATTCACAATCGTTGAAATCTAACTATTTTAACGTAATTAAAAACTAAAATAAAATTTTAAGCTTGTATCATAAAAATTCTCCAAGTATAAATTCTTCTTTAAAGGAATTTTTTTGTTTTAAAAAAATATGGAAAATGTTATCTCTGTTTCCATTTAGTATAGTAGTGTGGTAGTATTACTCGTACCTCCTACCCTACTTAGATTAATCTAATTAGTTTGAAAATCGTCTTATAGCCTGGAAAAATTCCACCATTAAAAAAGAAATTTAGTAAAGAATGCTCAATTTTTCCCGTTTTAAGTTCACATGACAAGTAAGATGCACTTCTCGCGTTGCGTGCGGACAAAACATGGCGCATGACGAAGAGTCTAAATTTACTTTTATTCGCAGGAAAGCATAGTTCTAGAGTTTTGAAATGATGTTTTTAACCTCATATGTGGGAAGACACTTCATTTATTGTTTTAAAATAAAATTATTAAATCCATTATTTATTTACTACTGCTATCATTTTTAATGTATGACGAATCGGAAATATTCCTTATAAGGATAAAACCCTCTCACTCGCAGACCCCATTACTTCTAGATGAGCCTAAGTGCTCTGGTGTTTTTCCTAAATGTCTTTCCGGAGGAACTGCAGAAAACGGAGGAAGTTTTTCAGCACTACCGGCCATAATCCGAACGGAAGAAAAAACTGCTATAAAATTCAGCCTCTAATGAGTGGCTAAATGTTTCACTGGCAGATGCGGGCGATCTCCAGAATCCGCTCAGCTCTTGTGAAACTGTAATAGGATCTCTCCTGGTTCGTAGTCATCAATTGTTAATTATTATCTACGGGAAACCGTATGGGATCCTAGCCAATTCGTTGGTGTGGAAGCATACTTCCTTCTGAGTTTACTTTAATATTCTCCTGTATCGTCCCTATAATAAAAAAGGAATGCAGGTGTCTGTCACAGCTCTTACACTTATTGATCAACTTATGTTAAAAACGACAATACCTATGAATTTGAAATGATTAGTGGTGATTTTCCTTATGCTAAAACTAGATTACTGCTGGTCTCTCGCAGGGGTCCTGTTTAAGTCCCAAATTATCCAATTTATTCATGAATGATTTTAAATAACACTCCTAACCATTTTAGTAAATCCGTAAAATTCTTAGAGTCATGTCTGATAATAAACTTTTCAACCACTTTATTAATTTAAAATTAGAAAATAAAACGAATGTCATGAAAAATCAAAACTATCCCCTAAAAATAAATATATGCTCTATAAATCAGTAGTACAATAAGACCTATAACATATTCCTATCTCTTTATATATATAGAACTTTACTGATGTAATTAAACAAAAAAAAACTTCAAATATTCAAAAATAAACGTCTCAGAATCGTTAAATATTCATATTGCAATAACTAATATGAATCCAGAAGTAAACAAGATACCGTAAGTAAATACAAAAACAAATTGACTTATAATTTCGCTCGAACTCTTTCAACCTGTCAATAACTGAAATAGGAAATTATACAAAATGAAAAACCCGTTGATATAAACATATGAGAACTATACATATATAGCTGTAATAATTATCAATAAACGATCAATATATGTAATATATTGTTATGTCTATCACATATTATTTACTTATATGTAATAAGTAGCAAAAAAAAAAATGAATTGTATAAGCTTGTATGCCGAAGCAATATAGTATTTACAAAGGAAATGTAATACAAATACAATTACAATGCAATGTAGTATTTTCAAGTTCTTGAAAAATACTTACTCCTAAGTGGTTTAAAAAACATTATTAAAACGAATTATTTACAATTCGTATAATTCTTCGAACAACATTGGAAAGTTAATAAAATTATTCAATATACAAAACTGAAATAATCTAAATCATAATATTATTTGCTTATTAAAAATGTTACCAATGTTTAGAAAGTAATTGTTGAAGAATTTGGGTTTTTCGATTTGCTGTAGCTGTATTGAATGCTGTTCAAATTACCTTTAAAAAAAAATTGTTCATTTTGTTTTGATTATTGATACGCTTTTCGATGCCACTATCTAAATTTACGAAGATTGAAATTTTACTTTGTGCCGGTTTCATTCTAGATGTTCAAATTTGTTTTCAATGTTTGGTGACGTTAATCTAATGATAGATGCTAAGACCGAAATCACTATTTTTCACTCGTTTTAAGTAGTTTCCCAGCTTAAGCTACTTGTTAGAAATGTTTGAGACAACTGAATAGAAACTCACTAACCTATTAAAAACTCCGAGAAACAGTGTCACTATTAATTTACAGTAGTTTTTCACCTTGTTTCTAACTTTAATTACATTAAAGCTTAATATATTTTATTTTAAATTCATGGTTTGTATTTTAAAAACCGCTCGATAAAATCCTTATTTTTTTTAATGCTCTTTTTACAATCTCCAATGATTAAACACAGAAACTGGCTTACGAAATTCTTTTGGTCATTTATTTTTCTGTCGATTTATCTCAATAACCCGGCCTTCTTTGAATTAATCTCTCAGATTTTTCAAGTTTCCAACAACGAAAATGCCTCAACTTGCCTCTTTTTAAATCATAAAATCCCTCAACCCGATCTGAATGAGAGTTCTTGTCAGAGGAATTTATGGTGACATACAGAGTTAAGTGTAAACGGTAACTTAGTCGAGAACTATCTGCTTATTATTCCTGTAAATTGCTGACTATTGTTCAAAATTCTCCTCGCCATTTCTTCATATTCTCTTACAAAGACCACCAGTTAAGTTCTATGAGTAGACGAAGGACATATCACTAAAATCGATTGATTGGAGTCACTATATATCATATTGTGACGTCATTGGTTTCATCTGTTAATCTTTGTACTCTTGGTAATTCCAGATTACATAAACTGTTTGGTCTATGAACGTTCGTTCTGGAATGAATGCAGTGGATGTTATTGAATGATGGACGAGTTCAGTTCGATTCTCAAAGGACACAACACAACAAACTGCACTTATGTCTCCAACAGATCAATCACTTTGTTGTGACACACCTTACATCCGTGACATTTCCAGATACTTCTACAACTCAACTATAATCGCACAGGCAATTAACAAGCGGGATAAAACACATATTATTAATAGATGAATAATGTTCAATCAACCAACAATAATTGTCTGTTTATTAGTGTTCAGTAATTGAACGTTGCTGATTGGTGGATGCCTAAACAGCTTATCGAAATATCAACCAATAGAATGCATTAGAGGGAATAAATTTGCATTATTTATAATATATTATCTCTCTAGACCTTCTCCACCAATCAATGGAACACTACACTCATTCCCGTTAGAAAAATATTTTTTTATTCCTCTTGTTTATTTATTTATATTGATTTGAATAATGTTATACCAATTCTTGTATAAATGAAATATAAATTACGAGATATATTATTATACAGGGAAGAAATCGTTTCCAAAATGGGTCGTGAGATTTGCTAAGAGATAAATCTTTGTGATTAGTGAATATTCGGCCATGTGGACCAAGTTGGCGCCACTTAGGGGCAGACTTTTGCAACACTGAACTGGTTATAGTCGTCCAAGGAAACTTCCACAACTTTAATATAAAAAAAAAAAAAAATCCCTTATTTTCAGTTTAAAAACTTAATTTAAACTCGCTTTTGTCATGAAACTACAATATTATTTATGATTCTTGTATAAACAAAAAACGTTTAGATGTAATTTAGTCTACAAAGAATTTCTAAGAAAAGGAAAAAATTAAGAAATATTTTCCTTAATCCTAAATGTTTTTCGGGATGCAGAATCCGAATTTTAGATTTGCCATTTCGCAAAGCTCCAAATTCACAACGAAGACAGAATAAAATCAAAATATATTAACTTTTAAGTGTTTTTATGGAATAACTAGAAACCTCTACATTTTTAATAGATGAATATTCTTTTCAAAATTAAAGGAGACAAAATTTCCTACTAAATACGATTGTTACATTTAATATTTGTCAAACTTGCTTCTCTGCTTAGGACGAAAAAAAAATTACTATTTTTCTACTTTCGATTAAAACACAACTTAACTGTCCCATTTAGTCTAGGCATGACTGAAATTTGTAAAATTATTAGTTTCAGTCGTATAGCATTAATATCTGGCACACCAAGACACGCAAAGAAGTTATTTTGTGTCATTTACAATTAAATGAAAATTTCATGTTCTTTGAGGTGCTTTAGTATTAGTTAAATATAAAATGAAATTATGGTATTCCCATTTTTTAAGAAAATTGTTTAGTTTTCTAGCTATACATGAAAAAAAAAAAGTTCACGAATTTTATTTCTTTTAATTGTAAATCAAATTCAGATTTTTTTTTCTAGCACACGCTAGTATTATCGTAGGTTGGCCGAATATTAATGTGTAATATACACATGTTGTAGGGAATTCAGTCAATTTTGATTTAACATGCAATGTTTATTTTCGAAATTGGTTTAATTTTCGATTAGATTAGTTACCAGCGAAAAAAAATTTCTATTTTCTTGTTCCTGTGTGAAGCTTGCTGCTGGCAACATAACAAACCCGAAATACTAAATTTATATTCCGCACCAAAAAAAAAGTACAGAATCGTTATTACTGTCAAAGTACAAAATTATAAAAAATACTTCTTGATTTTTTTTCTTAAAATACCCTTTTGAACCTTCAACGGCTGAATATTAACTCGATTAGTGGAATAAAAAAGAGAGCAAAAAATTATTAAATTCGTTTTCATTGTCGATCTTCTTTAATGTGACATCGTTTGAATAAAATTATTCATGTTTATAGTGTGGTTTTATTTTCTATAGGAAATCCAAGAGATCTTATTTTCTATAGGAAATCCAAGAGATCTTATGCTTCATAATAAAATCCATGGAGGCGATGCCTGTTCGTTAGAACCTCGGACACCAACCAGGCAGTAAGATGACTGATACCGTCTATTATCCCATACTCTGCTATCTCAAGTTAAGATCTATACTGTTTGCCGAATCGATATTTTAGAAGCCCTTGGGCGTATCCGATCAGATTTAGACTCCTTCAACTAGGATTCAGGTCTGATAATATCTTCTTGGATTGTTTACAATCTGAATTTTTAATAAGCTTGGCATAGTCAGAATATCAAAGTTGCTAGGCCGGGTCAGTTTGAAATATCAAAAAAAGATGATTTTGAATCGCTTTCCGAAAGAAGAAATTATATCTTTCATCATCCTTGTTTGGAAACGTTAACCCACTTATCACTCAAATTTACCGATAAGCAGGCCCAAGAACTTCTATACTGCTACAAGTGCTGAGTGATTGATTCAGGAAAAGTGATAAGATCTAGGGTCTATTCCCGCCGACGTAGGGTATTACCGTGAGTAATATGGCCGAAGGGAAATATGCAGATGGAGCTAGAGGAAATAGAGGCGACTTATTGTTCGCTAGCACGAAGTATACAGGACATCTAGCCTCTGTTTATTGTGTCTGATGGGAATTATTGCGATCGCATCCTTAGCCTCTATCTAGCAACTTATGGCTCTTTCTCAAATACCCTGCAATTTTCATATCCCCATTATGAACAAAAATAAAATTCATAAATAAAAATCTGATGCTGCATGAGGATCACGTAACTTTCATTGACAACCGCACTTGAAATTAGTCCTCGGTTATTTCATAATATATATTTCTATATTATTCACAGTGGCTAACCTATATGCCTTTCAACAGTTTTCAGAAATGTACTTTCTATATTATTTTTTTTATTTTAGAAAATTTGTAAAAGTATAATAGAAATATGAAAACAAAACACTCTATTAAAATTTATATTCAGTTCATAACCTTTAATTCAATTTTTATAGATTCAATATTGAAATACTAACAATGGTTTTATGGATTTATTCATCCTGTCTATTAAATTAAATCTGTAACGCTATAACCCATGAAGGGTAAAGGATGCAGTAATTTGTAAGGAAGTACTGTTACTCTAGACCAACAGTTGTGCAAGGACGTGTTTTGGTCCGAATCACATTCGACCGCCAGATTTTTTCCCAATTGAGAGTACCCCGTATGATACATTTGAACCCGCAAGGCTGACTCACGGATGCTATAAAACATAAATTAATTATCTGCCACAGCTGGATTCGAACCCTTGTCTAACTGCCGAAACGAATTTTTATTATTAGTTTTTGTTATTATCCGTTCCCATCTAAGACATTCTATGTTAGATACTATTTTTTATAAAATCCCTTGTCTTTTATTAGTATATAATACATCTATAGTTCAAATATTAATTTCTGAAATGTGTTTTCAACTTAGTAAAAAGTATTTTTCTCTCATCTCTTTAAGTGAATTATCGAATCCTTTTGTGTTTTACATTTATCCATTTCTCACTACTTAGAGTTGAGGAAGCCACTTTGGAATTTCGGCATTCAAGCTCGATTAAACTATTTGAATGATGATAAAACCTTTAAATGGATTTACCAAGGTTAATCAAAATCGTTTTTAAGACAATTTAAGTAAAAAATTAAAATGAATTATCTCTCCGAGAAAACATTTTTATAACATCTCTGGTATAAAGAAGCTCTAAATACCTAATTTCAGTTTTTGCGACTTTTCGTTTCTGAGCAAGTTTGGTTATTTGGACAAACGTTATTCAAAACGTGTATTTCCGTCGAAAACATGAATTCGAAATTTTGCACAATCGTAATACATTCCTTTACTACATATTGTACATGAAAGTAAAAAATATGACTGGCACTTTGCACGAGTTTTTTTTTTTAAATTAAATCATGATCACTATAGCATGAGCGTTTGATCAATACCTGCATTTTATTTTCCCCATCTCTGGGATGTTTGAACCTCTATGGATAATATTTCAGCATTGCAGTGAGCGATCCCCCATTGGCATTGACATTTAGACGTAACTCCTCTAACCTTTTGCTCTCTCTTTCATTTTCTCTTAGTTCATAAATGCGTTTATTAAATTCGTTATACACAAATAAGGAACCTGCAGTAGAAAAATATTTATAAATTTTCCTAATGGAAATTAAACATTAAATATTCAAATTCATGAATTCGACGTCGTTATTTATTTCTAACTGTTCACTGAATATGTTTTTTTTTATCTTCTTCTTCGTATATCTACGATTTAGTAGCGTATTTCATCCATATATATAACGCTTTTTAAAATCAAATCGTTACGTGTTAATGTCTAAAAACAAATATTAAAATTTAAAATCTTTATAAAAATAATTATATGTATTTTTATTTAATTTTGAAAGCACATTTTTTGGATATAGAACTGACTTATGACCCAATTCGGACTCAAATTCCTCCCAATTTAGTACTCGTGCAGAAATAGAAGACTCAGATTAATGGAGTCCATAGAAGGTTGGTTGGCAAGTCCAAAAATACTCATTCCTGATTTATTATTTATCTTTATTTTTAATTTTTTTAATTTTTTGCAAACCTCTTTTATTGAAGGACATTATTGTACATTTTTAATTAACTTTTTTCTTTAGTCAAAAACCTAGTTGACTATTTCCTAGACGAATTAACTCATTTTTTTTTTTATTCTGTAAAAATATGGCACACTCCTTAAAAATCCCAGGTTCCCTATTTTACTCCACCCAGAGTTATAGACAACTATGTCTTAAATCCACTGGTAACTGAGTTAAAACTTAAAAAAACACTAATTGTAATTATATTGTATTCTTGTTTAAAGATTTGTCCAAACTACCCTCATTCAAAGGTAAATAAATACGAGATTGTTTCTTTACCTCTGAAGTATAGATATGTAAAAAGTTCAAAATTAATTAAATCGAACTGATTTAATCGACTTTATATATTCATGTTTGGCGTGGGCGTGTAAGATTGTGAGTCTTAGTAACGAGCGGATCCCTAAAATATTAGTACACCATGAACCGATGGGTACACGTCCAAGGGGTAGATCGAAACGTAGATGCGAGAATTGCGTTAAGACTGATTTAGTAGATTTAGGTTTAGATAGATGTGTGTAGAGAACGATTGGTGATATCGACATCGAACGTTCGGGTGCGATATTTTTTTATAGTTAGATTTAAGTTCAAAATTTTCATATGTGATATTCTTTTACACCCCTGAAACCTAACTTCGAATACAGGACTAAACAGATTATATATTGAAACATATTCTTTTTTTGAATATTCATCAGACATAACTTTATAGTTCAAAAACAAAATGTCGTTCGCATCTGTATGGTCATATTAATAGCTAGTAAATACTCATTATCGATTTTACGTTATGAATATTTATTTTGTATTTTCTCAAAAACGGCTCTAATGATTTTGAAGATACTCATTGTCAGTGTATCAGTCTAAAATATTTTTTTTTATTCATTATTTTATTATTGGTAAGTATTACAATCTGCCATACTGTTGGGAAATAACTAATAGTGATAAATGATCACATTCATAGTAAAGTTAAAAAAATTAATCAATGTTAAATTACTAAATTAATTAAAGATAATTTTAAAAAATGTTAGATAAAAAAAAAATTTTATGTATAAGGATAAAAAAAATAAAATTGTTAACTAATATAAAAAGAAATAATAAAATAAGCACTAGTAAATATAAACTGAACAAAAATTTAATAATTAATTAAAGGAGAAACATTAAGATATAGCAGACAGTAGTTCAAAGAACTAAATTAATCAAAATAATATTAAATAAATCAAACAACTAAAATGAAAAATTCGGAAACGAGCGAGAAAGCTCGATCTTTCCCGATTCCAATTAAATGTGAGCAATTTTTTCTTAAAATATAAATTTGGCAGAAATAAAAAAAAAGTTGATATTAGTTATTTACATGTAGTGAAACCGTAAAATAGATTTTTTATTCCAAGATGTTTTCTAATTTTTGGAGGGAACACAAATCTATTAAAAAAAATATCTGTTAAATATTTTTTAAACACCTAACAGGTGCCAACATGCAAATGCTAAGCTTGTTTAATCTGAAATATGTATACTAAAAAAACACCTATAAGTTTACTTCATTTTACTTACTTCTATTTATTTCTAACTACCTGCATATATTCTTTGTTTTAATTTATAACTTTCTTTTATAAAAATGAAGAAACATTTCAGCGATTGAATTGATTTTTCCTGAACGAAAGTGAACAACCATGAGCAATAAAGAGACTGTTATTACATTGCAATGTCTCGGCAGATTACAGAATATTTAAAATTATATTGTATATTATATATTATTATTTGTTAGGGATTTGTCTTCTTTGAAATCCTCCAACAGTGCATCAAACGGGTAAGGTTATCGATGATGGCTATTTCTTCCGCCTAGTTGAATCTCAAAGAAAGGCCCTATACTCTCCAGCTTTAATAACTCTCAAAGGATAAATTCCTAACAGCCTTTTCAGTCATTTATGTATCATAATTGTTTAAGCCTTTTCAATCATTTATGTATCATATTTGAAAACATATATAAGCATTAAATTTTTCAATATTGCTATTGTATATTTAAGGTCCTTTAAACAATTTTCATATAATTGGGTTTGATCTTATTGATCTTATAATTGAGGGGTTTGGTTTCAATATAAAAACGTATATTTCCAGAAATGTGTTATACATATACCATTAAACTGTTTTTATTGTTAAAAACAGTTTAATTGCTGTATTAGAATGAATTATTTCCTACAATTTGAAAACCTTTGAATAGATAAGGATATGTAAATGTCTTACTCCATTGTGGTGCTAAGTACATTTTCACTGACTTTACAAACAATATAATTCTAAAAGGTTCTCTCATTTAGGAAAATTAATTGGAATGTTGTACTTTTCCTTGGAAAAAGTGAGAACCTTTAATTGTATTGTTAGTGAAAATGTACTTAGCACCACTGCATCCATCACTAAATTCCCTACAAATGAATGATTTTATGTTTAATAACAATAGTCACTTTTTAATTAAAGGTTAATATATTCCAATCAATTCTCGTGTAGAATTTAAACAAATATTCTTTCAAAAGTGTTTAAAAAAAAATCACAAAAGCAAAATATGCATCAAGGATTCCAAAATTTTTATTTTATTAGAAAAAAGCTAGATAGGTTATTAGCGTCTCCTATAACACTTACATACAATTTTTATCAAAATAAATATTTAAATATAAATAAATAAATATTAATAATATTTGTCAAATAATAATTAGGTTGTTTTCCTTTTAGAAGGCACCAACCAATTTATAATATGTTCTGTTTTTTTTTATTTGAAAAACATTTTTTTTTACTAAGAGAAAGTTTGATTCGGTTTTCTTGTTCTTTAAAAAAAACTTCATAAACAAATTTTCAAAGAAACCAAAAATATTTTACCAGTTCAGTTTAGATAAGCTTTCGGCACAGATCTGGGCTAAACTGAGTTTAGTTTAGTTCAGTTTAGAATCACTGACGAAAGCACCCTGATGAAGACCTGAAACTCAGGTCGAAGCGTCGGCAGGAATAAATGATTTTTTGTTTGTTTGTGTTTTGACCACCCTCCCCCCCTTCCCGACCATCTTATTAATCTACGGTCAACTATTTACAGCTCATAATTGATTTATTTATTTAAAAATAATAATATCAATTTTTTCTTAATATTTTAAATATAATTATAAAATTACTAACATATTAATTACAATATTTTACATAATGATTATATAATAATAGAATTATACTAATTTTTGATGATTTAAAAGAATTCTAAATTAAATCCTTTTTTTCTTTTTGGCAAAATTAGAGGAATCGGACGAAATAGGATTAGTAACTCTAAAAATGGCGTCATTGCCCATTGTAGCCAATTAATGATAAAAAAAATGTAAACTATAGGCAAATTTTGTAGGAAATAGTATTTTAAAATTATTCGAATTGTTATATAATAATATTTATTAGTTGACTTTGATCAAGCTTCAAATCGGGCTAATGAGAAAGTATTCTTCTACTTTAAGAGGATTGAAACCAAACTCTTCTTCAGTTGTAAACCAAATATATTATACACTTGAGATTCAAAAGTTTGCTGAATGTATTCTGTAATTTGCCGAAAGACAATGCTCCCAAATCGCTAAATGCACTGACCTAAACAAACACTCCTACGACCCACAGCTAGTCAAACCCACCAGAGAAGTCATCAAGAAGGAGCGAACAAGATGATCTTTGGCTGAACTACCTCCGGAATCGAAAGAAGGATGAGCTCATTCGCGATCTGCTCGTTCGTCCTCCTCCTAGCAGTGGCCACTGCCCAGAGGAACCGCTACAACTACTATAACTACTACAATAGAGGTAAATATAAACCTCTTTGGTGGTTCAGTAAGGAGTGTCACTGATATTATCTCATCCGCCATTAACCCTTTTACTAACAAAACTTGGTGTATTTATAAAAATAAATTATTTATATTCCATAGGTTCCTCGATAGTTTGAAAAAAAATACTTATTTTTTTGTGCTATACAATTACTATTATATATGATAAATTTGTAAATTAGTAAGCGACATTCACATTGCTTAAAATGTTAATAAAACCATTCATGAACAGGAGTTATATCAATAAAATATAATGATTGATATTTGACATGTCAACTGTAAAGCCATTTTTATAATTTGATATAACGATTGTTAAATTAGTTAAAACACTTCATAAAAGATTAAAATGCATAATTAAACAAAATTTTTACCGTCCAAATATTAACATATTTCTATAAAATGGATACAACTCTGTATAAAATATATTTATGTATAAATCAGTGACTTATGTTATGTCAGTGAGGCAGGTATGTTCAAGAACTTACGTAATCAAGAGATTGCAAAAAACCCATCGGTTTATTATATTTCCATGATAACTTTTGCTCAGTTGAATCAGATTTTTTAGAATAAAATAAAGTATTGGAAATAAATTTTAATAAAACTTGTGTTCCTAATGGGAATATGACAGATAGGGAGTGAGTCGTCAGCGAAACTGGGCGCATTCCGGAGCTATCGCTTCTAGACATCAGTCTCTAGCTGTGCACCGAATACGCTCCTCACTATCGCTACCAACTTCAAATTAATCAATCCTATATTAGCTTATATATATTATAATTTCTCCTATGTAGTAAATCCTATAGGAGAGGTGAATATTTTAAATATTTTGTGTATACCCCATGCAAAAACCATAAAAATATACATACAGTTTATTTCAATATTATATACAATGTAATAGAAAAAAGGATATAATAGAAAGAACATTATAAACAACTAGAAAAGGTGAGAGATGTTGGAAAATGAAATAGTAAAAATAAATCAAATACAACAGAAAAGAAAGAAATATAAGAAAACAAATTAAAAAACATGACATAACAGATGCTTATTTAAGTACCTAAAAGCCTTTTTTTTTTTCTTTTTTTTTTAAAACAAACTATATCTTTTCTTGTCATATATGTAACAGTCGTATAACATGTGTTGAAAAGTTTGTAGTGTTTTTGGGTCTCACTTACGTGCATTTCGTAAGTGAAGTCTTTTTTAAAAGTATTGGTTAGTCGATCCGCGTTCTGTAAGAAATTGAGTCAGTTTGTAATGAGTGCTTTTGGTTACATCGTGTTCAGAATATATATAGACATATAAAGAGGAACATAGAACAAGAAAATATGGTGGTTCTCATAACTTAAAACTGCCTAATGGTTAATAGAAATAGTCGACCATCAAAAATTTGATTTGATAATTTTGGTTGATGTATATATTTGACCTGAAACCGAAAATTTACTATGTTTAATGACAAAAGTCACGGGGTTTATAGCCATTTGCTTATATTGTGTATACATTGCACATCGGATAATGCATATTGTACAAGTGATTTCCCGATTGAATACGGAAATAGCTGAGCTTTTACTCGTCAAGTCTCTTAGAGCTGAGTCTTCTAGTGCGCTGTAAATATGATTATTTGGCGTTGTATATTCCCGCGGTGGGGTTGGTGCATTGAAACTGCGGCACTATTTATTCTACTGATATCGATTGTTGGTTCTAGCAACACTTTATCGATTGCTGCACCGGATGATTGATATACTTTTATTCATTCCCTTCCTCATTGTCTGGTCCCTATCAGTCAAAGTGTAATCAAGGAATTGCCGCGTGCAGGTTCTTTCTCTGTTCTGAGAGGCCGTGGCTTATTTGGTTGGTATTATATTTTATAGCCTTTTTTTTTTTACTTCGTGGAAAATAAATTTAGGAAAGAATTCTATTAAAGTGGTTTGAATACCATTTCTAGGAAAAGCTATGATTTTTTCAGGCTAAGAAATCAAGAGGAGAACAAAAATAATTTTTAATTACTTTAATGAAAACTATAAACATTTAAGAGGCGACATTAATGACTCTACTAACCATAGATTTTTTTTTATTATATATATTAATATTATTGGAATTTTTCCATACAGTCAGTTATAAATTCATTCATTTGTATTCCCATTATTTTCACCATGGTTGGGGGTCAAAGTTTTTCATTTTGTGGGACCGCCATACATGAAAAAAGTCAATGGCGCCAGACCGGATTTAAACCAGCACCATCGATTGATCGGCCTTTACCATAGTTACAAGGAATAAAAATGGTGTAAAAGAAAAATCATTGTTATGACAAGTAAAAAACAAAAATTATATATTATTTACTATTAAATATTTGTTAAATTTTTACCCAGACTATACACAGGATACAGTAAGATGCACCCTGAAGTTTATTTTATTCCAGAAAAAACCTAACATTTCGCTCATTTTTCCTTCGAAGCCCCATATCCTTAAAACTATCATAACATAAAAAAAAAAAAAATGTATGGCACATTATTTAAAGTAGGATAATGACTGCTTACATTCTTAACAGAACTAAACTGAAGCTTCTCTCTTGAGAAGAAAATATCCAGTTTATAAACGTGAAGAATTTACAAAAATTAACTCAACTTTATTGATTTATTTGATGATATATTTTCGATGTTGTATGTTAAATTTTAAATATAAATGATATCTTACATTAAGCTCCTTGTTACTTTACCCCATAGATCCCTATTTCTTGCCACAGGGGTCTAACAATATCTCCCACTCTTATGCACTACTCCTACCTCACCTTGCAGCCATCTTGTAACTGGTCTTCCTCTCAATCTTGTTTTATTATCATGTACTTGAAATAATTATCAATTATATCTTTATGCATTTGATTTAATTAATTCATCACGTGCTTGAAACAAATGTAATCCTCGGAAAAAAAATCATTCAAGTGAGACTTGAAATGTTTGAGAATCACACATAACAATATTGCTAATATTTTATTTTGAAGATAATAATTATAATAGTCTTAAAGAACCCGAAGGTTCGGTGCCAATAATACTATTCGTTCTCTACGTACATTTGTCAAATGACGTCCCTGCAAACCCAAATCTACTAAATCAGTCTTAACGTAATCCTCCCATCTATGTTTCGGTCTTCCCCTCCGGCTTTAACCGTCGGCTTAGTATTCATTAAAATTTTAGGGGTCCGTTCGTTATTAAGTCCAACAACCTTACCATTCGCCGAAATGCTACAAGCTGAATTATATTTACTGGGCATAGTTTCCTCAATTCTGTCCTCTAAATTCTCCAGTTAACTCATCCTTTCTGTTTCCCAATATTTTACGTAACAAATCAATAAATAAAATAAATGGAAATCTAGATGATATTTATTGTAAATTAAGGTGAGATTGAGTGATTATAGATGCAGAAGAGGATGCAGTTGAAGTTGATAAGCTTGTTGATAAGATAGGGGATACGGTATGCGGAGGTTGTTCTACTCAGCGCGGGGATTAACAGCTTTCTAGGAACAGTTTTACGATAACAGAACTAGATCAATGCTTCTCACATATTTTGCAAGATAAAGAAACAACTCTTAAGAGATCTAATATCAGATATATCTTCAAAACTTATTAAAAGAGAATCTTCATAAATAAAAATATCTGAAATTACTTGACTGAAATTTAAAATCTTAGCATAGAAACAAAATCATGACAACTTTCACTTACTAGCCTATTTTGACTTGAAATTAATACTCCCTAGTTTCAGAATACAAACAATAGCATTTTACAAAAGATTATAATTTGTTTTTGACCATTTATTCATTTCTTAATTGTGATAGAATCAATATTTAAAATACTACCAATGATTTTATGTAGTTAATTATCCTGTCAACCTAAAGGCTCATACACAGGTTAAGTGAAATAAATTATATTTATTTAATAGTTATGCTGACAAGAAAACATCATCAGCCTGCCTAAACGTAAAACCTCTTGCGCCTGCACCCAATAATTAAGACCTGAGTGGTCTATGGACTGTCTGCTTGGCTTCGTGACCCTAGTCCGATTTGCGGTGTTCTTGTACCACAGTAAGTCGATGAGAACGACACTACCAAATTAGTTCCTAACGCACTGGTTATGAAGCCACTGCTGTTTCTAAAACAACCTCGGTTCATAGTAACGTGAAGTGCGGTTACTCCTTGCTGTAATTTTCTTGAAATAAAAAAGAGATGATTAACATCGCTACGAAAAGACACTTGAAAAAGCAATAATAAGTAGATAAATAGAACCTGTAATTGACACAGTTGCAATCAAGGTTGGTTTTTCAATTAGTAAAGTTGTATCTTAATCAGCGGTGAAGGGCGTAGAGATATTTTAGTAAATAAATCAATTATACATTCCACTCTTCAACGTTACGTTTGATAAAAAAGAATCTCTGGAATCTGAAGGTTTGGTGCCGGTAACATTTAAAACATAACTTAAATTATACGGAACTTCCTGCCCCACAATATCCTTGAACATAACTACACTTATTTCTGTCGAACAGGTCCGTTACTAAGGACTACATCTGGACATACGACAGATTTGGAATCCTCAAACAAGACTGAAAACAGAGGAAACTGCTTATAAATCCAGACTACTACAGAAGTTCCCAATCTGTTTTGGTTTGCGGTTCCCTAAATAACCGGATTTTTTCCGCGGCCCCCCTAATACTTCCGATTTTTGTCTTTCTTGAAAAATTGGAAAACTTTCCTTTCTAAAAGCGATTACCCGTTTACCAGCGAAAAATTAAAAACAGATACTATTTTCCTTGGGATAATATCTTTTTTTTTTTATTTTATTTATTTGTTGATATTTACAACTGTATAAAAAAAAAAATACAACCAGTAAATTTGATCATAATGACATAAGATATGATACAGGATGTAGAGAAACTACCCAGTAGTAGAACTCTAAAACAGTTTACAATATAAGGTCACGAGGCCATCTTCTTTTCAGGCGCCTTGGA
>NW_027109229.1:198241-219685 GCF_000696795.3 Halyomorpha halys | reverse complement strand
TTTTTAGGAGAGAGGATGGAGTAACTATTGGATGTTGTGACTCGGGAAAGCGTCCTACCACGAGTGGGATAATATCAAATATCTAATTTCAATTGTTTCGGTAATATCCATATTCAGACTGGACAACCACCTCCAAAGACTCGAAAGTTGCTCAATTCTTGGAATTTCGTCAGCAGATATGATTTTTGGCACAGAAATTCAAGAATTGGATATTCCAAGAAAATTGCCGAACTGTTTAATTGAATATTTCGCGGGCCCTTATGACTGCACCGCGGCGGGAACCACTGCCTTACTAGACAAACGGTCTAAATTTCCAACTAATTACAAAACACTCATTTTTATGACTACAATAAGACGTATCTGGACTTAGTTAAGCTTTGGAGCTCTGCTAAACCATAGGAATTCCTCTCATCAAAGAAAAATCCTTAATGCTCCTTACTTTTTCACAAAACAAATTCATTTGGAACTTAGTGTTCCATGTTTTGCCGAATTGGCCAGAACCAGATACCATTCCTTCCATAAACATCACAACCACCCAAACCGACTCGTTTCTAACCTGCCTTGTTTCTCTTTCATTACATGTTAATCCTTCTAGTCATTTGAAAAGAAGATGGCCTTGAGATGTTGTTGGAGTTCTATCAATGAATAAATTCTCAGCATGTCTGCATCATGCTATTGTATAACTAACATCAAATTTACTTGTATATATTTTAATACAGCTGTAAATATAAAAAAAAAACTCATAAGGTAAAGTACTGTTCTTTGCTGCCATGGAAACTAATTGTAGTCTTAGTTTAATAAATATATATTTTTTAATGAATACCATTTTTGAAACAATTGTGGAAATTGCATATATTTAATGAAGACAATTTAATTATTCATTATTTTTTTAAACAATTTTACCCGGCGCTGGATAACCCTCAGTTCAGTTAAAAAATGGGAAGGATTTATATTCCGCTGAGGAACCATGTCTGATTGGTTTGTGGACTGTTTCTGGGGATAAGCACTTTAGAGGTCGTTGCCAGTCCTGTCACCTGATTTTTCATCTTCTTTTCAGAATATGAATTAAGAGCCGCCTGTCTTAGTTAGCGAATTAACACTTTCCAAGGCTGCTATAAAATTCACTTAATATCAGGGATTAATTTTTGATTGATAATTAGACGCAAGATTTTCTCCTTTTATTTAGATAGCAGGGAAACTATTTATCAGTAACTAACTTATGGCCGACTTTAGGTGGCTCATCAGGGCTAATTGTGAACTAATTCCAATTCCAGCTTTTTAGGATTTTAGTTTACTAGGTTTTTACATCAAATTATCTTTTAAACAAGTTCTAAAACTCTTATCTTATCTTACAATGTTTTTATCTTGTTCTCCTTTAGCCCTGATGAAGTCCTTCAAATTTGGGCGAAATATCGATTACTAATAAATATTTTTTCTACTATTTGTTTACCTTTTTTGGCTTTCACCAGGAAAACCTTCCTACAAAAATCTTTTTTTTCTACATCTATAAAAAAAAATTTACCTGGGTACTTTCTTGCTTCTATGATTTCTAGGGGTTAGAATTAGCAATGTATTTGTGTGCTCAGTGGATACATATTTTTATCATATTCTGTATATTCCTGTTTTATTCTCACTCTTATATTAATTCACCAATTGTAAATTTACAGCTTTAATATTCACTTCAAAATCAGTTTTTTAAAAATTATTATCATTCTTTTTTTATTTAATTTACTTTTTTTTAATAATTATTATTTTATTTTTATTTGTTTACTTTATTTTCATTTTACGTGTTGGATGTAATTTTTTAAATGGATAATAAGGTATTTTGGGTTCTTAAATTTTTAAAAAGTATTCCATCAAAAGTCCGTTTGACGGTCATCTTAGCCTCGGAGGAGATAGAGAGACCTCTATAACCGGAGGAATTGGGTTAGCCTGACAGAAGACATATGATTGGATAACTGTTGACCAATCCGCGTCGCATGAAGATCCTATTAGAGCTGGTGTTCCAATCTGCGTCCTCGATCTCTTTGAGTCTTCACCGTCGGTGGCGCTATCGTCTATGCTCATCATATTTGTCTCTTCGTTGTATTATTTTATTCAAATATTTAAGAATTTTTGACAAATATTTATTTATAATCTGTTGAGAGTTATCCTTCAACACAATCTATTCCGGATTAGAACTATGTGGACGGTTGTTAACTAATTCTAAAAAGTTCTGAAAACACCTCCTCTCGACGGACTTTTATCTATAAATTTATAACAGCAATCAATCAGGGAAAATTACCGGTTCGCTCGTGAAGGGTTTATAACTGATTCCTGGGTGGTATCTTCAGCGTATCTCGACGGAGAATGTGTTGTGCGGATGTCTTCGACCACTAAGGGGTCCTATTAGGGCCTGTCAGTGCCGTCTTGACGGCTGTTATTTAGTGAAGATTTATATTCCTACGATCTAATCTTTCTTGTTTAACAGTTCAAATATTAAGATAGAAGAAAGAATTCAATTGGCCGCTGCTTGTTAATAAGACCAATATTTTGAAGCGTTGATTAATGGACTAGTTTTATTATTTTTATAGTAAAGTTATTCTTTTTTTAATGAAAGAATTAAGTGTATGTAATGAAATCATTCAATGTTACTAAAAACAGTTTTACGGCTTCAAATAACTTAAATCTGCAAAAGCAATATGTCATTCCCAAGAATATTATTTTAAAATAAAAGTTAATTTTTGAATATATGGATGCACAAAAGATTTTTTCTTAATTCATTGGTTTTCACCTACTTTGGCCTTTATAAATTAATTATGTTTTGTTGAACACCTCTGCCTTACTATATATTTCATCCATAGGTAAGCGGAAGTAAAAAATAATATATACCGTGATGTTTTTTTTTATATTTTGAGAAATAATTTTTTTGTAATAAAAAAACAGTTTATATTTTTGATACATTATCAGATCTATCTATCAATTAAAAATTAATTGAGGAATTTTTAATATGTATTTTCGTTTCAAAATTTGTCACAAACTCAGTATTTTCCCCTACAATATATATTCAACGGCACTGGTGTTAATCGATACCATATTAAGTTAATCTTATTTTGGCACAACAGGTATGAGATATATAATACGATCGTCATCAAACATAACAGCTATATGTAAATCAAGATATTAATCCTTATATAAGGTTTAATACTTAACTAATATCCTAACACTCAAAACGACCACTCAAGTACTAGCTCTTCCTCAATCCAATTTAACGCCTGCTATAGAAGCTCTGCTCTTGGCAATTAAGTGAGGGGATCGGAACTAGACTAGAGGGAGGCAATATAAGCCAGAGGTCTCCGGTTCTAGTCTCTTGGAGACACTCTACACCTCCTCCTATTGCGCTTCTTTAGGAAATACTAGAGTCCTCCGTGATAAAATAATTGCATCCGTGTGACATACCTTACACCTCCAACTAATCAGTTATAGATAGTTTGAACTTACATATAAATCAAATTGTAATTAACGGATATAATAACTATCAATAAAATTATATATAATAAATAAGGTTTCAATTTTATAATGTCAAAGGTAATAAACAAAAATGTATTTTAAAAGATCCATAAACAGATAGAGTTTTAATTCCCGTAGTTTTTAAAGAATAATCTTCGATACCTATAGTTTTGGATTTATTGTAATATTTTTAGAGGAATCGAAGAAAAAAAGAAAATATATGCTTGGGATTATTTTTTTGTTTAATCTATTTATGGATATTTACAAGTGTATTAAATATATACAAGTAGTAAATGTGATGTTAGATATATTACAATGGCATGATACAGGCATATGGAGAATTTACCTATTGGTAGAACTCAAATAACATTTCTAAAGGAGACGATCTCTAGGCTATCTTCTTTTCAGACCCCTTAGAAGATTATCAGGTAATGAAGGAGAAACCAGGTAAGAAACAAGTGGGTTTGTGTAGTTTAGAAGTTTGTCATGGAAGGATCGGTATCTGGGTCTGGCCAATTCGGCAATATATAGAAAAATAAGGTCCAGATGAATGATTTGATTTGTGATAAAGTAAGGAGCACTGAGGATTTTATGGAGGAATTTGGATTGTAAGGATTGGATACGAAAAATTGTGCATTAACTGCCATCGTAATACTGTCGTTCTGTACTTCAGTTCTGTCCCACTATCATTAGCATGATAGCTGACAGTAAATGTTGTGGCAATGAAGCTGTGACTTGATACTGTTTATTCTAGTTAAAATTAAAATGCATAAAAATGATCAATTTTTTTTAAATTATAGGAAAAATATTTATAAAGGTTATATTTTAAAGTTTGACCTATCAAAATTAAAAGATAATTGAAATTGAAAACTTTAAAACATAAAAATTTAGAACTTTTTTTCGTATATTTTATGTTAAAGTATAAATACAAAATATAATTATTTTTTTAATAATCTTAATTATGCTAGAATAAAATACAGTACCTAGTTAATGAGTTGAGATTAAACTCATAATAGATACTTTGTTAAAATCTGTAACCATACACTGTGTTTTATTCTAGCTAAAATTAAAATGATTAAAAAGTTTCTTTATGAAAATAGTTTTTAAAATTATAGGAAAAATATTTATAACAAATTATATTTTAAAGTTTGTCCTATAAAAATTAAAAGATATTTTTTTTTTGTTTTTAGTAATTTATTTATTGTTATTTACAACTGTATAAAATTATATACAACAAGTCAATTTGATATTAGATATAAAATAACATGATACAAACATGAGGAGAATCTATCTATTTATAGAATTCAATTGCGTTAATAGAGAAGAAGATCTAGGGGCCATCTTCTTTTCGGACGCCTAGGGAGATTATTAGGTATTGAAGGAGAGCCAGGTTAGAAACATGTGGGTTTGGGTGGTTGGAAAGTTTATCATGAAAGGATTGGTATCTGGTTCTGGCCAAATTGGCAACATATGGAACATTTAGGTCCTGATGGATAACTTGATTTGTGACAAAGAAAAGAGCATTAAGGATTTTACGAAGGATTTTGGACAGTAAGGCTTAGATACCAAAGGAATTCAATGGTTTACTGGAGCCAAAAAGCTCAAGTCCGTAAGTCCAGATAGGCCTTATTATAGTAATAAAAATGGTGTACGTAGTTGGACGTTTAGACCGTTTGTCTAGTAAGTTCTTGAAATCACTGTGCAGTTCCCTGTCTTTTCAGTCTCGTATTAGGATTCCAAATTTATCTTTTGTGCAAATTTAATCCTAGATAACAGATCTTGTCGACAGGAATAAGTGGGGTATTATTAAAAGATACTTTGAGGCAGGAAGTCATGGGCTTACGACGTTGGGTGAATGTGATTTAGAGATATTTAAATTGGCTTAATGTTACTTGCTTAGACTTGTAATTCACTTTGTGTTACAGTAGTTTTAATTTCCAAACAATAATTTCTACTGTTCACCAAGAAGTATTGAAGTTTTCTTTCAGCCTGTTTCCTTTTCTGTACAATCAAACATAAGTTTGAAAGAGTTTAAAGCAACATTTAGTTTGGGAAATGACTATAGCGCAATAGACAAGATAAAGATTTGTGAATGAAGGTAAGGATAGTGGAATACTGAACTTGAGCGCTGGTTCGTGATCGTTTGTATGGATCAAGATTACCAACGAAAAGAAAACCAATAACCAATGACTTATGGCCAATAACCAAATGACAATTGACTATTTGGTTATTTACCCTTCAACATATTTTTTTTATATAAGCAAAGTTGACGCCTTAACTCTCTCAATCAAAAACGGCACCCAAAGCCCTAAAAAAATATACTTATTCAGATTAATATAGTTTTTTTTTTATAACTTACAAAATCTATAAAAATTCGTCTACTGAGACCCTCTCCTGTCTCTTCTTCCCGATGTCTGATGTTTCCAGGCTCATACCTTTGGATGCCTATGGTTGACACCAATAATAGTATATAAACTAATAAACAAAACTATTTATAAAACATCTGAACGATAATGTGTTCATAAGAGACGAGAAGTGTCCTTCAAGTTGTGGCTTGATCCCCACCTCTTGGTGGCTAGGACGTGTCCTTTGAAGTCCGACCTGGAGGTGGAGTGGCGGCACTGATTAAATATTTCAGGGTGGCAGCCCTAATAATATCCTTTGTCGCCACCAGAGGGCTCTGCTTACAACCAGGGGCCATCCGAGCACTTAATGACTGCGGTGTCTCAGAGTCCTGCTGGAAAAGTGTGTGTTCTTGTCTTGCCGTATCTGATAAGAAGGAAGGATCTTCGATAAGGAAAATATTCCATGTCTGCTGTGTATTTATGCTTAGGTTTCCTACCACTACTTCAAGAGGCTTACTCGTTGAGTGAACCACTAAGGGCAATGATAAAAAATGACTGATGAAGCAGAAAATGCTTTGAGAGATCCCGGTCCAGACTCTTGATCATTTCATAAGAAAGTATAAGGAATTCAATGAATTATGAAATATAAGGTAAAAATTAAAAAACCGTAGTATTCGATTTTATAAATTTATCAGTATGTTTTGTAACGCGCAATTCTATCTTTTGTTCCCTTTCTCCGAATTCCTCCAAGCCTCAACAGAAATCCGAATCATGGAACAGACATTTATATAACACTAATTTTATTTTGCATAAAATCCCACCTTTGGGTTTTTTGGCACAAAATTGCATGGTTTACTTATTTTGTGAACATTTTTTATTTTTCCTGTATAAAATTTAATGTATGAACTAGATTTCTCATATTGTACACATATAGGTGTATGTATGCCAATATCAATTATTGTTTTTCTTTATTTAATATACTGTTTAACATTGACAAAGTCAAGGTAAAGTAATGCATTGATGAACATGGGAAGAGTCGAATTCAACCATTAAAAAAAACAAGTAAATACAATTCTTGGTATAGTATTAACCAGTGGCTTCTGGTAACCATGGAAATGTCTCCTTAGAATAAGCATGTTATAGAGAAGGTTCAGAGTTATTGTTTTTAACTGACGTTCCCAGTCCGTCTCAAACCTTTTATTCTTCCTCTGTAAGAATTTGTAATGACTAGTAGAAATTTTAATTATTTTTTTATATTATATTTCCTATAAATATTATTTTAAATCATAGGTCTATATAAATATACTTATACAATTGTTAGCAAAATTTTTTAAACTTTTTCTATATTGAATATTACTTGTTTGTTTTTTGGTATATCGTATGCAACAGAGCATCATCATGATGTTCTTAAATGTAAACATATTACATACTAGGAGACCATTTTGAATTGTGACAGTGATATACAAAACATATTATGTACCAGTTCCTAAAATAAAGTGGACTTCTTCTAATAACAAACAGAATAACCACTGCTAAAATAAATTTAGAAGGAAATAAATAACATTCACTTAATTATATTTCGATTGTCTACAACTGAGTGAATATGAAGAAAATAAGTAAGGATTTTTTTGTATACCATTGTAGGATATTTAATCATAATTTTTATTAAATTTAAATTTAATGTTAAGAAACGATATATAATTCCTGGAATCACAGAGTTCAATATTTTGAAATTAGTAATTTTTTTAAAATTTCAACTAAGCCAATTTGTATATGTGGAATTAATAATTATTTATTTAACATAAATAAAAACTTTTTTTTTAGATGTATTCATTTATTAATTAAAATTTCTTACTAATAATTGGAATACTTTTTAAAACAATAATTTGAAAGAATTTTTCTCCTAAGTAGAATACCTACTGAGGTAAGTCATAAAAATATATAAATTCTAAAAAACAAACTTGACACTATATACAGAAATATATTTATATACTATATATAATATAATATGGAACGAGAAGTTGACTCAGAAATGTTATAGCATATCGACAGCGCAAGTGGAGCGGACAGTGGTCCTATTGACACCTCCAGTCCAACAGGGCACTCCATTCATTCCATCATTTATATCTAATCCTATGGCGATATAACAGAACTCCGGGACATGAACCAGGAGTCTTCTGTACTCGCTGGCAGGTGAAACGGAACAGGTCGTAATTGAAGTTAGTAGGGGAGAGGGGGGCTTCTGTCATAGTTAATCAGGGCCAAGTAGTATCTCCACAATTCTAATTCCCTAATAGTCTACAATATTCATGGTCTTTCTCATTTGAATATCTCTGGGGCAGTAAATTGTATCCAATGTTTTTTTAGGCTAGAGGATATAAAATTTCATCATAATTATTATTAAGGTTATTGTTTTTCATTAAATTGTATATATTTAGACATGATTGGATACTTATATTGATTATT
Organism: Halyomorpha halys; assembly: GCF_000696795.3. Taxonomy (NCBI): domain Eukaryota; kingdom Metazoa; phylum Arthropoda; class Insecta; order Hemiptera; family Pentatomidae; genus Halyomorpha; species Halyomorpha halys. Next base: position 211,385 of record NW_027109229.1, on the reverse strand, counting down.
AATTAAGAGGAAAAAACTTATAAACTTTTAGGAAGATAGACCGAGTTGTGGTAAATAAAATTACGAAGTTAAGGAAGTATAAGTATAGAGTCAGGTTTTATATGTGTTTATGACTTGCATCTGTAGAGGTATTCTACTTAAATGTAAGTATTCTTTCATATTTTTGTTCTAAACACTATTTGAACTATTATTAGGAAATTGTATTTAAAAAATAAATACATCTAACAAAAAGTTTTTATTTATGAAACAAAATTACATAATAATTATTAATTTCAGTATGTAGAGAAAACTTAGGTTTTCTTATGATTGTTATCTATAATATAGATTATTACTTATTGCACTGGTTCGTGACCGATTGCAATATTTTTCAATAAATAAATAATACAAGATTATTAATCTTAACCTATAATCTGTACACTTCAATGTCTAATTATTAATTAAGAAAATTTGATTTTCATTTTTTTCTAATGTTGCCTAAATATATACATATTTACATTGAATTCGTTCATGTTATATTATATATTTATATAATGAGAAATAAATGACCCATTTACTACGAGCACAACACCTTCAATGTACGTGCTTTATCCAGGTCAACCCAGATGTTTTTTTTCCAAGCTAGACTATTTATATTTAAATATTTTCTCTAAACCCCGTTTCCCACGGATTAGGATGATAGGAAAATTTGATTTGCTTCCATATTTGTTATAAAGGTTTTTTTTTTTATAAGCTAAGCCCTCTGGTGCTATAATGAACCTTTTGTTCCTCCACTCCTCTCCCCCCCTCCTATTAAATCTCTTTAATCGTTTATTCTGCGATTTATTCGTTATCTTGAACCGGATTTATGGGATAATATAAAAACAACATCTGCTTTCTTCTTCGCTGCATATTGAAATATTTCTTCACGTTTCTCTTCTTCTCGTGTTGTATTAGTTATTTAATTTGAAAAGAATCTCACTAAACTAAATTGAAGTTTTATTATATATAACTGATATATTATTTTATTTATTTGATATTAGTACTTATTTATTTGATCATATGTTACTTATTTGATGTTAGTAGCAATTTTTATCGATTGTGAAAAGTTTATGTTGAAAATATTATATGTATCATCGCTTGCCTCTTAACTATGAATTTTGACCCAGAAAAAATTGTGAAATCTTGAATCAGAAAAAAATGTGTACTTATCCTACAAAACGTGGATGCTTATAGCAGCAGAACTCTTTGGATGTGAAGGATTTTTTCACCTCGAAAACAATGTAGGCTAGAACCACCAATTATTCATTGTGGCTAAGGGTTAAGTATTTCCATTATTACTTTAATTATAGCGCTATATTTTTATATAATTTTAATTGGTATATGTTTTGAGAATAATTTTAATAAATTAAATTTTATACTGAAATTTCAATAAAACTTATTTTATCCACAAAGACTTGACCGACAAGAAGTGACCGAGTTTTAATCACTCGAAATATTAATGTTCACTATAGATCCTACTTCTGTATCTTATTTTCTAAAAGTTAATAAAAAAAGTTTTCAGTTACCAAAGGATAGGGATTCCCTTTGACGAATTACAAGCTTGACATTTCGGAAATTCGCGAAGACCTAATTTCATAAGCGAACGTAGGGAAGACTTATGCCATAGACGTTCCCGATGCTGCTTGCTATTCTAGCGCCGAGTGCAAGTTGCAGCAACCTCACCTCAATTACCGAACTATTGTACACTGTCTGGAGATAATGTCAGATCATGAGACAGCCTCATTATTATTTATGAACGGCCCAGTTTCCACTGCGGCAGTCGCCGAACAGACACACAACAACTTTGTGGGAGCTAGAAAAAGGTTTGATTGCGGCTGTCTGCAATTACCGTTATGTCACGCGACAATTGTATCGACCTACCCCGTAATGTCTTCAGGTCTACTTTTCGACTAGGGGAGGAACTCTGGGGTTTAGGGTGTGAAGTTAAATGTTGATTTTTTTTATTTGTTTTTTGTTTTTACCTACCTCAGTCACCTATCCTGGAAAAAATATACTTTTTTTTTTTTAATGTTTTGGAAATAGTTTTACTTTTTATATTTAGATTTTTATGATATTAATAACTTGTATAGAGTTTCGTCTTTTCAAAATTTTAGACTGGAGAAACCGAATGACTCAAAACTAGAAAAATGTCGACTCAATGTTTTTCACTTGGAATCCGGCGATATATTTCATTGAATATAACACTTGATAAATTTATCACTGTAGTTGAAAAAGAGTGTTTATTATATTACTATTGAATACAGTATAATATTATTCAGTAAAACTAATACCATCTTTTAATTTCGTCATTGGCTTACTATATATTATTGATTAATTTCCCTTTTTATTTTATGAAAAAAGAATACATTGCTCATAGTATGATTTTCTTCTTGCTCATTTCATCAGAGTGGAAAGTCAGATCAAATAGTTATTTAGTCAGTCGATAACTCTTAGATCTAAACCATTAGAATCGTAAACGTGCGATTAGAGCGCTCGATTAAGATGACAGTCTCAGAACTGAGGTGTAGGAGGAGATGAAATAAAGCCGAGAACATTGCATTGATATTGGACTAACCGAGGCCCTGGGGCCCCCAACTTTAGAATGGCCCTTCGTAATGATATCCTCAGGCCGCCATCTTGGCCCTGCGATTTATGGCCGTATGCCGATTGACCAACGGTACTCGAGTATTGAGGTCGGAGCGAGCCAATCCACTTAAATATAAAATATTGCCTCTTGTATCCGCTCATGTGATTGGCTAATTGAGCTGCGAGGAGAAACCGAGTCTACTCTCTCAATTAGAAGTTTTCAAGAGAAAAGTAAAATATGTATTTCCGGCTTGTTTTAAATACACAAGAGAAATATTTCGAATTTAAGTCTCAAAACATTTTGCAATTCAAATGATTTACACCGCAACCGCGATACCTTCTTCAAAAGAATTATATAAACAAAACTTTTTTTATTTTTTATAATTTACCTCCGCTGAAACTTTGCCTGATTATTTTCATTGTAATGGAAAGAAAATCTCTTTTAAGGAGAAGGGGGAATGTGAAACTTTGGCCGCAACAACCCCTCTAGATCTTTTGGCACAGTTCTTCACTAACAATAATAATAATACCTTTTTCTTCTGAAATTCATCTGTTTGGTATATTATATTTTTTATCACAAATTAAAAAAGAGAAACAATACATCACTATCAAATGTATAGTTTATTTTATTTATTAATTTTTTGTTCTATTCTTCAGACATGAGTTCACTAGAGGTAATTGAATCCGCAATCTTTAAATACAGCAACTGCAATATTTCAAGAAATTGAAAATATTTTTAGTTTTCTTTGTGTAACTTTTATAATAATTTTTTATAAATAATTTTCCATTATTTCTAATTTTCAAATTATGTAACATAATTGATGAAAATACTTGGAATTATTTTTACCAAATTATCAATTAAAATAACTTTAAAAATAAATAATAAATGTTGAAAAATAGTCATTTTGGAGAAAATATAATTTACTGCAGTTGATAGACAACATTACAACATGTTGATATTTTTTTATTTAGTATTATAAATATTTCATAGTCATTGGTAATATCTTACTTTTTATGCCTATAAATAAATAATGTTTGAAGAGTGTATGTTTAAACGTGATTTCCGAGGCTGAGATAGCGCTAAATTAAATCCATACATAATGTATCGAAAAATGTGAATTTAATATATGATTTTTTTGGATTTAGTATATGATGGAACGTTTTGGGACTATGAAAACCGCGACATATCGAAAAATCAGAACTATCCTGCCAATAACTTCAATTTGCCTGTTTTTTTGGCTTCTTTTCTTGAATTTCATCATTTTCACCCGACAGACATTTTATAATTATTTTATTTGTTCACATCTTGGCGCGAATAAGTTGCCATTTTGGCCAAATACTCCACAATTGTTTGTTAAATCGAATTATTTTGATCTTTAATCAAACATTTGGCTTTCAACCAAGACCTTGTTACAGTAGTTCTCAATAGTATGAAGATGATTGTTGATGCTGTACTGGGACAATGGGGGATATTAAACTCCCGATATACTGCGAGCTAGCTACTAAAGATAAATCCGAGAAAGGCACAGCCCGCGGATCTGATAGCGGACGGGTCGTGCCCCTCACTGCCTCCTGTATCGTGCTCCTCCTACAACGAGGAATAGAGGCACCACGGCTTAGTGTTAAATTATTTAAATTTAAATCTCTTTGGCGGTGGCGTGCCGGTGGCCGATTATCGCTAATAACGGGAATATTTCAGAGGGCGCTGTCATCGCCGGTGGGTGCACGCACCGCGTCCTCCCAATGCTAAATCTCTTTGCATGATCCGCGCTCCTTTGCCCTCGTTCCAGGTCGGATTCGAGCTAGTAATTATTATAACAGTTTTCTACCATCTTATTGTTGTTTGGCAAAATATTGTCCTCGGCTCGATAACATTCTTATTATAGTCATGAAACATTTATTATCTGAGCGAATAATAATTTAGAGACGGCGAAACTTCAGTACTTTATCTTCATACCGGACTTATGAGTGATGTTCCACGGTCAGGGTACGACCCTAGATATCGAACGTCATAAAAGGTAATCCATGACAAGATTGATAGGTTGATTGGAGTGGCAGTGATGGTATCAGACGATTCGATTCGACTTGTTTGACATCTGTCGGAACCTTGCTAATGGATTTTAAACAAGCATCATCTAAATACGTTCTGGCTGAATTATATGTATTTATAACATGATGCGCTCGAAAAGGGCTCTGAAGAACTTATCTGTCAGGGGAAATTTTAATATTCTAATGGAATTCTCGTAATTCTAATGTTGCTTTTTAAATTATTACGTTTTGCAACATTCCTCTTCCCATCTACGTTTACTGGTATTTATCTTGATGCTAGAAGTCTGTTATGTTATTTTATTCAGTGCCTTATTTTACGTTTAGGCCCCGAGCACTTAAAAATACATAGTGCTAAAAATTATAAATGTTCAAATTAACTTCGACTTTGTTTTATAAACAATAGGATATTTTAATTTATTTAACATTTTAAAATTAGCAAGCATTGAGAAAAAATTATAAAATTTACAAGAGGTATTTTTCTTAATTTTTGAAAAGAAATATTTTTGAATAAAGAAATCTAGACTTGGTTAAATATTTTCATTTCCTTTTTGCATACTTTTTTGGCTATTCCGTAGCACCATCTTCTTTATTTTACACCATTTTTTATTTTAACTAATTTAGTCACTTTCGCTCAAAAACGTAATATCACATTTCCACTTAGCAATTTGTCATAAGATATTGTTATTAACGTTTATATAATGTTTTACTAATAATAAAAAGAATATTTGTGCTACACATTAAATGATGTGTTTAGTATATGTATGTGTGCAAAATTACCTCCATTTGATTGGATAATTTTATTAAAAAATATTCCTTTTAATAATTTAAAAGTTTTTATAAAATGACTTTGGCTTTATATTTATTTAATTTTTTATAGGTTCTACAATTGAATATTTTTAATATTGCTTTTTATCATCGTTGATAATTTTAGATTTTAAATCTAGTTTTAATGTTTGTTTTTTTTTAGATTTTTATACCTTTGTTATTGATTGTTTGTCAATTTATATTATAATTATTAATTATAGGTCAATTATTTAAATTTCACCGTTAAAAAAAAATCGGTGTTTGTAATAATAATTTATAGAGGATTATTCCAAAAAAAACAAATACCTTCAAACAATAATTACATTTTTTTTAAATATTTCAATTAATGATCAAATACAAAAAAACTTAAAAATGATGGATAGAATCAATTTCAAAAAGTACACAAATCATCAAAAAACAGCAATATATTAGTGCAATATTTTCTCGACCAATAGGTGAATAAGGCACCAATGTCAAATCAAGAGGATAGTTCAGCAAAATGCAGTTCTGTGCCACCTAATTCTCTTACTTGTCTCAATCAATTTTTTATAAATAATATTTTTAAAATGAAATATTTTTTTATTATTCTTTTTATTTTATATTCTCTATTTCAACCAAATATTTCTTAATTTGAGTCATAATAAAGGATATTCAGGCAATTAAGGTACAATGGCAATTATTTTCACTGCTGCTACATGTACTGTTAGCTCTCAGCATGACAGCGCTACCATACATTTTTCAATGCAGCAGTAACTGACACAGTTCCTGCATTCGCTTTTAGCTATAGTTATATGTTGATTTTTTTCGTGCCTTCATTTGTTACAAATACAGTACCGCTTTGTTGTGTGCAAACTTACTTAGTAAATTATATATATGTGTGTGGGAGTAAGTAGCTCAGTGGTAAGGCACTGTGTAACTAACTTTTAGGAGTAGGGTTCGAAACCGGCTGTAACGGATAATTATTTTCTATTTCACTGTAGCCGTGAGTCACCCCTGTGGGTACCCTAAATTTGATAAAAATCTGAGAGTCAAGCCTGATTCTCACCAAATCACCTCCTTGCACAACCGTTTGACTAGTAACAATGTTCTGTCTTTACAATGTGCTGCACCTCTGGATCTTTCATGGGTGTAGGTGATTTTATTCTTATTACACTAATTTATTTATTTTTTATATTCACTATATAGATTTAAACTAAATATCTACGGGGAATGAAGGATGGCTTAATATTGTAGTATTCATATTGTGTTTTTTTGTCGCATAGAAAATCGTCTGAAATAGATGTTTTATTTTAATATTTTGAAAAACTATTAAAGTGATGTAATAGCTACTGAGTTAGTAGAATGTGGGAGTAATATGATGAAGAAGAGGTAGAAGGAAGACGGTTGGACTAGATAGTACGGCGGTGTGGTCGTGTATAGAGAGCAAGCCCATCTCCCTCACTGACAGTTCCTCTCCTTTACCATTTCATGAATATTCCCTCCACCGTAATGTGTACCTCTCCCCACCTTTTTATTTCATTTTCCCTATTCGTCTCCTTTTCGTCTGGAAATAAATATTTTTATATTTTTCACCTTTGCCTTTACTGATATCTATATCCGAACGAGTGAAGTATAAATAACTAAATACAAATAAATATAAAATACATGATTCCATTCTATTATTAAAAAAAGTAATATTAGAAAATCATTAATTATCTAGTATTTTGCTCACTGAAATATTCATGCATTACATAAAAATCAAAAAACAAGAACAAAAATGCTAAATTTTGTTATTATAAATTTTTATAGCCTCTTAATTTTATTAGTTAATTATACATTCTTACAGTTGCTAAATAATAAAATTATTGTAAGTAATTGAGTCAAATTTTTAACGGATCTATTGATCTGTATTGTACAAAAAGAAAATTTTATTTGACCTTTTATACAAATTTAAAAAAATCAGTTTGTGGATATCTCTATGCTAAACAAAGTAAAGCAAACAACGTCTTAATCAGAAAAGCATTAGCAAAGATGTGCCCTTTTGAATTGTATTTTTAAAGTATAGTTGAATAAGTTTATTATTAAATTAATTTGATTTTCGATTGTGTTTTTTTTTAGGTTAATTTGACTAATTTTATTAAACCTGGGTAGAATAGCCTGGAAATTAATAATTTTTGGATGTGAGGCTGTCAATTTAAAAAAGAATGCTAATCTATAAGTAATAATGTTTGTTAAAATTGTTAATAGTGAGTATATAATAAAAACTGTTATTTAATAGATTGTCCTTGGGGTTGGCCGAAACGTTGTTTTATTGGATTTAATTAATTTTATTTAAATAAATAAGCCAGTTTCGAAAAATTTATAAGCTTTTTAAAAAAAATAATATAAATATAAATTAACAGATCCATAATTAATGACAAGCACTGTAGTGAGTGATATAATTAAAAATGTTCCAGTGGAGTAATAAGTAGTGAAATTCTAATTAATAAATGGAAAGAATGAGGAAGTAAATTACGTATAAGTATGGTGTAGTAACACAGTAAGGAGATTAGATAAATGTAGGTTAATAAAATAAAGGGCTAAAATAGAAATAATAAAAGCACTAATTTGGATGCTGATAGATTGAGGACTTTACGAAAAAAAAATGACGAGTTGGAATGTGGATTTAACGGCCGAGGATTAACGGAAAGTATTAATCCAAGATAAATTCAATTAAATGTTCATTTAATACTATTTTAGATTGGAAAATTCAATTCTTCACTAGAATTACTCTCCCAATTCAAGTATTGCAACGATTAAAAAAAAAAATTTGTAAAATGGAGTGTTTAATAATTCTAAAAGCAAAATTATCTACTTGTTCCAAAATATAAATTGCTGAACACATTCATGTCATCCATCAATTATTAGCTAAGATACAAAGAATAATGTTTATGGTCCAAATAAATTGAACATCGAGGTAGGAAAAGTCTTGTATTACAAACCGTTGTATTAATATATAACTTATTGGGACTTCATATTTTGAAAAAGAATATATTTTTTTATTCTGAAAAATAGGTAAATAATTTAAGTTTCGAAGATAATAATTGGAGTATATACTCTTGTGAATTATGATAATGATAAACATCATTTACAATTAGAGGAGCCACCGGCAGACAGAAGGGCGTTGATGTTGCCCGCAAGATAAAGGAGGCAGTGCCTCGGCATTAAAGACGACCCTACCCAGCATAAATATTAATAGAGCTCTGTCAGGGAGGCTGTGGTAAAAAGGAGAAACTTCCTGTGGAGGTGTTTTTATCAAAAATAAATTAACTATGTAATTTGGTTCTTATCAAGATGGCCCTGGCGGCTCAATGTTAATACTTTTCTCTACAGTTCCTCTTAATTAGGCCGCAAAAGTACACTTAGCTATAATAAATTACCATTCAACCGTATTCGCTACTTTTTACAAATTCATATTTCTTTTATCTGAAAGGGCCGCCGCTTCATGAGAAAAGATATTCACTCTGGCAGAATATTATTTTCATCAATAAAGGGCGGAAACGATTCACAAAAAGAAACACAAGTTCCACTCATAAACCCGATTTTTATACTTGAAAATTTAAAACAGAAGAAACTATTGAAGAACGCCATTGTACCTTTTGGTATGTTTATATGATAGCATGAATTTATTATCATGGTATATTCAATTAAAAAAAAAAGAGTGAGGTATACTTTTGTTAATCAGCTATGCTGCTCAAATATTGGATACTACAATACACTGCATACTTATCAGTCTTATTAAATATAATATAAACTTTAACAAATAATAATTAACAAATATACAATAAAAAGACGAAAACACCACTCAATCTATATTCAGAGGGTCAAATGATTTGATAGATTATGTCGGAACTACAACATTTTAAATTTATTTTATTCTGCTGTGTAACCTTTTTCTTAGAAATTTTTTTTCGTTATAAAATTTTGTGCCATTCATTTTTATATTATTAAAAACAAACATTTTTTTATTATTGTCTATAGGTTATAATAAAAACGCAGTACAGTTTAATTTATATACATATGTCTCCCTTTCCAGCTACTAAAATGTAGCTGTCATAATATTATCTTTTTTTTTTTTTTAATTTGTAATAATGTTCAAGAGCGCTAAACATTTTTTTTTTCATTTTTAACTTTAAAATGATACTGTTTGAAAATTTCTACCGGGATTCATTGAAATAAAATAAAGTATTATTATTTTTTTTTTCGTAACCTCCTTTATTTTTATAATTGGTTAATAGATGACATGAATACATATTACATGATATATATACATCAGTAAGATATTGCTTTGTGGCATTATAAGGTTAGTTCCAGGGTCCGATAAAGTTACTTCAACATGTAGCCATTAGATTATTGAAACGGTGAGGGACGTTCCGCTGGTAAAAGAAAAAATTAATAGACATGATATGTAACTTAAATAAATAACCAGTTAATGAAATTCACCGACGAGATGAAAGTTTTATGTGATATTGTCCTACGAATTCGACTGATTTAATATTGGTGTATATCATATTTAAGTATTTTATACGAAGTACAATGAGAGAAATTTCCTAAACCTAAGCAAAAATCCACATGACAGCTTTATACTTAATTATTCATTCAGCCACTCATTTATTGTTACTTTGTTGAGCGAGTATCCGCCAGATATATCCTCTCAATTTCAAAATGATGAGGAAATTGCACCCATGCCAGTTTGAATTCAAATGTACTTTAACACTAATGATTTATACAGTCAGAACTTCGATGCATTTATAAGCATCATAGCACTTAACTCGATTGACTTCTGTAATTCTAAATTTTTGAATATTTCTTATTTTGGTCAGATAGAAAATTCAAAAAAGATTCTCAGTAAATTCGATTACCCAAAATATTATATCTCGAAGTTTCGATAGCTCATATTAAATTGACCATGCTTCGAATATGACTGCGTTTGGAACACAAGTTCTACTTGTAGGAGGAAGGGAAAAAAATGAATACGGTGGATTAAGTGTAGGGTGGACTGTACAGAGGCCTAACGGAACGGCCTAGCCCAGAGTCACGACTCGTCTCCTAACAAAAAGGACTTCAAAGGATCTGATCCTGGGGACCGAAGTCTTCGGTGTTTGGCCTCCGGTGCTCAGTCACGGTGCAGTCCTCTGGCCATCTTAAAGAACCTTTCGGCTGTTATTTTGAAAAGTTTAGAAAGTTTAAATACCGTTCGAAGTTGTCGCAAGTTTCTCCTGTAACTCCTAATTCTGTGAAGGCTCACAATATATTCTTCAAATTTTAGGTTTCGATATTTTCGCCATATCGATGGCTTACTCCACAGTGGTGCTAAGTACATGCCCACTAGTGTATTAAAAATACTATTAAAGTTTCTCCTTTTTTTTTAGAAAAATTGCAACTATTAAAGTATAAATCCTGACTATGTACAGTCAAAAGTTATAATCATATATCAAAGTTGTAATTTTCTTACTTTTAAATTTCCTACAAAAAAAAAGTTTTAAGATTAAAGATAAACGTAGATCTTGAATTAACTATATATTATAAAAAAAAGTTATAATATGGTCTCCAATTGGAAATATATTTTATATTTATTATGTAGTGCTTAATTTATTATTATTTTTTAAATTTAATATGAGTTCAAAATATGCTTATTTCATTTTATCCTTATTTCTTCATTTACATAGTTTGGTTAGATTACATTTTATTTATTTTTACGTAAATTGTTTTATTTATTTCTTCTTTTTAAACTTTAGTATGAATGTGATCTTTTATCACTATTTAATTTTATAAATAAAATGATAAGTATTTAAAAATATTAATAAATACAATAATTATTATGATTAACTTTATAGTGCTTAGTAGGATTAATTTGTTATTACTAAAATGATTTAAATTTGTCTTAGGTGAATCATATTTGAAATGGAAAAAATGTACTATCCAATAATAGCTTCTCTGGATACTAATAATAAAACTTAAATGTTCTAAGAAACACTCCTAGTATTCCAGGAGTAGTATATAATTTCAATAATAATACTGAAGTTTAAAGGGGAAACAATACTAAATTAAATAAGGAATAAATGACTTATAAATAACTTTTATTCGAAGGGATACTATCACGTTTCATGAGTTTCTCTGTTGTCCATCATTTTCTTCAAGTTATCAGATTCCAAAGTAAATGAAGGCTAGCTCAAATGCATTTTGTTGTTGCGTATAATTTTAAGTTGTTAAAAACTTGAATGCCCAAAGGTTCACTTAATTCACTTGCGTACTGAGGTGTTTTAGTAGGCGATTTGAAATCAGTTTGGATTAGTTGTTGCGAAAAATCCGCCGAAATATTTACATTTTTTCTTAATAACTGTTATTAGCGAGATGAAGGCGCCTAGGAGTTGATATAGTGAGCGGGTAATGCTGCCTAACATAAAACTTGATAAATGTGCGTGATGTGTTCACATTAACATATATCAGGGCAGCTGACAACACGGCGTCACTACCTTCACGCCACTTCCTTTAATAGCATACTTTCTTCTCTATTTATCGCTTTTGTATCTCTTTGCAATAAATATCATTTGTTATACCACTCATATATTGCTCAATATAAATAGAAATGATATCCATTAATATTGTTGAAGCTCAATCAATAATAGAAAAAGTATATTTCTATAATTATATTCCAGATTTAATTGTTCTTATATTCATAACCTACACAAGAATTCACTTTTACAAAAAAAATAAGTTTCTTAACTAATTATTTTATTTATTTATTGATATTTACAACTGTATTAAAAACAAAAACAAGTAAATGTAATGTTAGTTATAAAATGATATGATACAGATATGTGGAGAATCTATCCGATGATAGAACTATAATAACATTTCTAGAGAAGATCTCGAGGAAATCTCTTTTTCAGAGGCCTAGCAGGATTATCAGAAAGTGAAGCAGAAGCTGGGTTAGAAACAAGTGGGTTTGGGTGCTTAGGAAGTTTATCATGGAAGGATTGATATCTGACTCTGGCTAAATCGGCAATATATGGAACATTGAGGTGTATGACCTGATGGATGACCTGATTTGTGACAAATTAAGATCATATCAATCCTTCCTATATAAACTCCCTAGCCTCCAAAACCCATCTATTCCTGACAATCTTTTCAGGCACACGAAAAGAAGATGGCCTCGAGACCTTCTAGTATAGACATATGATTAGAGTGCTACCAATAAGTAGTTTCTCTACATACCTGTATCACTCAAGATCTTACATAAAATTTATTTAATGTATTTTTATGTAAAAACAGTTGTAAATAGCAATAAATAAATAATAAAAAAACATTATGTACATCTGATTTTCGTTAATAGGGTTTATATACATTTCTGTGACGATAATTTATTTGCTATATAAATCACTGTTTATTAATTAAAATTTATGAATTAATTTTGCCTCTAAATTATAACTAATTTATATTCACCTTAAATAAATGATATATTTTCTTCTACAAAAGAAATGCTTTCATTTAATTTTCGGTTCTTATTAATATTAATGATATATTCGTATATATCATTATCTAAAAAATAAGGCTTAATGTTAGTATATTTACGGTATATTATATTTATTGTTTTTGTTTCTCATTATGTAACTAGGAAAATATTTAATAAATAGAGAATTTAAAATTTTGTATTTAATATTATATT
>NW_027109229.1:194883-198191 GCF_000696795.3 Halyomorpha halys | reverse complement strand
AAGAAATAATAACCTAAAGTTCGGAGAAAAAAAATTTATATATGAAATTTATTTAAGGTGAATTAATAATCAGAATGTTCTGCGTTTCGGCTATTTGGTTATCCTCAAGAGCAAAAATCCTCCACCTGTTGAGCCTAGGAGATAGTACTGGGATGTGCAACTGAAAGTTTTGTTTCTCAGGATGGTATATTAGCCTAAACGTAGAAAATGTTTGAAATTATTGTCATTTTAAAACTTCTTTTTTTTATTTATCTGATCATTTGTATTTTATGTTTTTATGCTTCGTTTTGTTATTATTTTCGGTTTACTTTATGTAATATTTGCTCATATATGGCCCTTGTGGCATGTAAATGACTATGTTAATTATCAATTGGTGAATGGGTCCATTCCCAGCGTGAATGGATGCTGCGCATTTGGCGCAATCATGTGGAGCATACGGTGACCATGGAACGTCATTGGGAGAACGCGGTGACTGATCAAATATTTGAAGGTACATGAAGCTGGTTTAGAGATCATTTGCATCACAAAGAGCTTATCGACGCCTCATTTACAGCCAATGTTTGGCCAAATGTTTGCTCAGGCACCTACTGCTCCAGCCAATTACTGCTTTCAAAACCTGTCTGCTCTCTTTCCATTCAAAATTTAATTTTTTTTTATTTCTAAAGTTTCGAATTAGCGTTAGATGCTAAATATTAATAGGTAAAAGTACCCCAGAGAGGTAAATGACGTTCAAATGTATGACAAATATACAGACTGACATTCTTATGTTTTTCCTATCAGTCTTTCATACTGTAGAGCACTGCACTGTTACAAAAGGAACCCGATTTACTTACATAAAATAAATTTTTTTCTGTTTTTCTCTTCTTTTTTTCAATAAGCACTGTCCTTCAGAAATATTTCTCAATGTTCCCTTAAGTTGTAGGCGTTATGAGCTATGCATAGGAATTTCTTTCACAAAATCCATTACTCACAACACTGTATTTAATTAATATTTTCCAAAAATCTTAGAACATATTAAGAAATCTTTTATAAAAACAATTATAGCTCTTGAGTGTTGAACAGGAGAAACCAACGTGACATATTTACTAATGAACATTGAAATTATTGATATTTTTCGCCCTGAATAAACCATATGTATTAAAAAATACTTTACGTGGTGGAGTTTTTCCAGTGTTTTTTCCTGCTTAAATTAAAATCTATAGAAAAATTTGATAAATATATATATATATATTCAGTTCATTAGCTCATAATAATAAAATTATATGTTTTTGTCTACTGTATATATTTTTAAAATATGTTTTGGAAAAAATAAAACCTTACATATAGGCAGAAATGGAGATCATGTTTGTATTGCTTTGAAGCATAAAATTACTATGCAATTTTTTTCATCTCGTGAATTGTTTTTTTTTTATTTTGCTTAAAATTAAAAGCGTTATATTTGTGCCTATATGAATCGGAGCTAATTATTGTACAGTTGGGAGGAAAAAGCATGAAGGAGGAAAACCTCAACAACGTCATATATTTTTGTCGTTGAGTAAGGAGGATTGGTCATCAATAAAGTCATCATTTGGGATTTACAAGCTTCAGTCCGGTTAGTCTGTGGTATAAGGCACAAATTGTATCAGGATTTTGTGACAAATTGTTTCAAAAGTTAATATATCCACTTCTGAAAAATAAAGATTTTTGCAAATTAAGATTCTACAACTAAAATTTAAATTTTCCGATATCGGATAGGTGTTTCTAATCAATACTTTCAAAAATAATCTTCTGAAAGTAGATACATAGAGTTTTGATTGAAAAATCCTCGTTTTTTAAAAATTAGTGTATGCATGTAGCAATACCAGTATAAAAATTTAAGCACAATTTATTATATTTTGAAATAAATAAAACGAAAATGGCTTTTCGAACGAAACTTGAAGATTGCAAAATTGATACAAGTTAATGGATTTATTTTAATTCTTTACCTCGTGATTATATTATTAGTATTACCAATATATTGATTAACTTTTTCTTTTTGAGCTGAAATGTTTCTTTATTATTTTTTCTTGTTCATGTAGTATAATTTTAAAGGAACGCCGTGAGTCGTAATGACTCATTCATAAGGCAAACTGACGTGGCCGACTTGTGAACTGTCACAATGAATCCGATAGTGTGGGTCAGATGCTTGCTTCAAGATGAGATACCGAACAGTAAGAATCTTGTCCTATGTCCCTTTCGATTCGTAATAAACAGGATGCTTGACAAACTATGATTGTGCCAAAAATAAAAAAAAAAACACGATATCAGCGAAGAACTCGCTGCCTTCTCTAAAAATTTTGAATAATCGGATTTCAAAAACTTTCCCAATAATCCATGAGTATTATACCTACACGACTACACGATTAATCTGTACGTCCATCTTGGTTTACTGTCATTCCGAATGACTGTACAGTTCCCTTAATACCTTTATTAAAGGATTTGCCCTTGATTGTGGCAGCTTGTATTATTATTATTCGATAAATGCATTTAAATAAATTATTTTTTATATATGTTTATATTTTTAACCTTTTTTATTTAATTATATATATAAATGAACATAAATTAGTAAAATTTTAGGAACATTGTAAACAAAAATAAAGTTTACCTTTAACTGTTGAGGTGGAATTTACAGATACTGCTGAGATGGAATCTAACGACCTCAAACTTTTTTTTATTCACTCAATTAAAACTTAACCGAACTACTTAACCATTTAATATGCCATATTTGAACTCGCATTGAATATTTTCTTAACCAAAATAAATTTATTTATTAATAATTTATTTCCGAAATCAAAGACTAAATCGTACTAACTTTTTGTTAAGCATTTTTATAATTCAAGCTAAATATTTGACAACGTGTAACTGGATGAAGAATTTATTTAATGTCTTGTTTTTTTTAATTTATTTTTAATTCAGAAAATAGCAACAAATGTTGTCCTAGTAGATTGCTGTATCTATAGGTTAATGCCAATATAACACATAAAAATAATATGTATACAATTAAAATGAAATATGTGTTTCTTGTACTTTGAATTATTGGAGCATTGTAATAGCTGCAACTGTTTTTAAATTATATAATTTGGAAATTATTTGCAGGGATTAAACTTATGATTTAATTCATATAATATAGTTAAAATACCAAATCTAAAAGGAAAGTAATGATTTATAAAGAAAATAATAATGATAAACAACTCCTAAATTAATAATGATGAAGCTAATAAATTCGTTAAAGCACGTAAGAAATGTAAAGGGAACTTAATTAAAAATACAAATCAAACAATCTAAATAAA
>NW_027109229.1:184849-190396 GCF_000696795.3 Halyomorpha halys | reverse complement strand
GCTGGTTGTAAAAATACTTTTACAGTTGTGAATAAACTTAATAAAGTAAAAAAAAAAAAAAAGTTCATATTTCAAAAAAGAAAGGAAGCTAGGTAATTGTTTTTTGTCGCCAATTTTATATATTCAAGGTGTCATAGTATATTCTTGGAATAATTCGTAATTGGGACTTATTCGTTGGAGTCATTATTACGTTTTTTTATGTTAAACTATTTGCAATGCTTCCCCTTAATATATATATTTCATATTTTTGAGTAGAATTAAAAATGTTAATTTTTATAAGTAATAATTTATAACAAATCGTATTTAGTACTACAAGTAATGTACTAATCTGTACCGGCACAGCCTTTGAAGGGTCTGGGTTCCAGAACCCTAGAGGACCCCCGAACCCATAGGTTTGACTCGCGGCTACTGCAGCAGGATAAATAATTATCTTCCACAGCCGGATTTAACCCAGGTCCTTGGAATTTGTAGTTACCTTACCACTGAACCGTCTCCTCCCCTAGGTACTACAAGTAATAAAAAAAAAAATATTTCCGGAAATTTAAAGTTAGTTCAGTTTAAGAAATTTTCAAAATATTCAAAAATAGTTGTTATCTATCTTTCAAAATAAATTAACTTTTAATATTGGATGTTTGCACAGATGAAACACGATTGTATCGCATGCAAAAAATAATCCAACAGAAGAAAACAAACGAGTAAAGGATGAATTTGTAACTGAAAAAAAAAATTAAAGAAAAAAAAATACTAGTAGAAGATTCCAATTTGAGATGCGTACGGTCATTACCAATTAAGGAAGATATATGGTAGAGGAGATACAGCTTCAACTTATAAAGACCAATCCCTTTTTTGTTCGTTTTCTCCCAGCAGGAGTACGTTTCAATTAACTCTATCCTGTATCCTGTAGTTCATATCCTTCTGCATTCTGGAACAGCTCTTGTATACAATATATGGTAACTGAACCGTTCCGAATGTAGTTTTGAAAAATTGAATGAAAAACATCGAATCTTCTTGATTAATAATGTTGGGTATTTTTGAATAAAGGACACGAATTAAAACTATTAAAATCAGATTTAAATATTGATTTAAAATATTTTCTTATATATTATTGAGGTAATTGAAATAAAAATTTGGTTAGTAGAAATTTGAAGTAGTTAAATATAGTAGCAATTCGATAAGGTTAAGGTGAGTTGGCTCATAATAATACTCACTAGTAATAATAATTGTAAATCATTTCCTCGACAAAATATAGAGTTCTAGGGTGATAGAGAGTTACTATACAATCCCCAACGTTAGAGTAATTGGCTAGGGAACAAGTGGGAGAGCAATTATCAGGTAGATAGAGCGAATAAACAAAGCTAACATACTGATTGCACTGGTACCAGAAGGATGTACTAAGTATTTTACAAAAAAATAATTAATTCAATATAACTTGTACAACTAGGATCATAAGGGACCTCGGATTTTTAATCACTTAAGACTTTCATTTACCCAGTTGTCCATATAGGCAGGTTTAAAATTACAGATGTCATTTTTATATTGGGTCCCGCTAAGCTAGGGCGAAATATACCGTTTTTCATTTATTGAGGCTAAGATATTAATAAAAAATGCATATTTATGAGAATTTACTTTTATTTAAAAAAAATACAATTCTAATAGCTTGTAGAAAAATTATCCATTGTTAGCACTCTAATAGCATTTCTACATTAGAAGGTCTCGAGGTCATCTTCTTATCAGGCGCCTAGGAGGAAACTTGTGGGTCTGGGTCTGAAGGATTGATATCTATTTGGGTTACAAATGGAACATTTAGATTTTGATGATTATGATTTTATTTGCAACAATGTAAAAAGTATTGAGGATTTTAGGAAGGATTTTGGATTCTAAGGATTGGATACAAGAGGAATTCGAAGGTTTAGTGGAGCCCCAAAACTCAACTCCGTATGTCCAGAAAGAGCGTATTATAGTCATGTAGATCAGTCTTTCGTAATGGAAGTTTAGACCATTTGCTCTGTAAGTGCTATAATACTTGGAATTAATGTGTGATTTCTTGTCTTATGTGAGGATTCTAAGCTAGTCGTTTGTACAGATTTAGTCCAAGGTAGCGAGTCTGTTCGAGAGGGGTGAGAGCAACTTTATTAAAGTATACTGTAGGGCAATTTAATTTTCACTGAGTCATGACAGTTACATAAAATATCTTTTGAAGGTTTTAAATTATATTTCAAACCAAAAAAAAAATTAAAAATCTTTTATGTTTTGCTTGAAACGGTGAAGAAAATAGTTAAAACTCCCAAATACTTAAATTATAAATTTGAATTTATACTACTATTTTAAATTTAAGGAATTTTTTTCAATCTGGGACGATACTTTTTCTCTTTTATTTTTAATTAATCATGAAATTCTCTCAAAAACTAATATCATTTCAGGATTTAGTTTGCCATAAGAATCCATCGTCATAGTCTTCATCATATCATTTTATTCTCTTCGGCCGTTCGAGGTAATTTAAATTATGATGACGGATTCTTACGAGAAATTGAATTTTAAAAAGATTTTGATCTTAAGGCTTTTATTTTTTTCATTTGTTTCGCAATGTAATCTCTCAAATCGTTGAAACAAAACATGGATTAATATGAACTATTTTTTGAGAGAATTTTATGATTAATTAAAAATAAAAGAGAAAAAGTATCGTCCCAGATTGAAAAAAATTTCCTTAAATTTAAACAGTAGTATAAATTCATATTTATAATTTAAGTAAATTTGTAACTGTAAATTATATAACAGTAAATATTTATATGAGCAATACAACGTTGAGAAGCTTAAGATTTTAGAAAAAAAAGAATATCTAACCTGTTAAGTCAAAGAAAGAGACTAGATTGCAATGAAAAAACGCATTGAAAAAGCTGGAGTTATTACTAAATGTTCTCCAGATGGTTGTTGTAACATTAATTTCACTTTTTATTAGTTTCTTACATTCACAAAACTGAAAAATTAATTTCGACTTAAGGAAGATTGTTAAATGAACATTTCTTTTGTTCCAAATTATTTCAAAAATTCAATCATGATAATGGCTTACAAATTTTAAATATAGACAAAATTGTTTAATATAGAGAATTAAATAGGACAGATGTTAATATCTCATCCGAGTAACACGTGCTGACCTCCCGCTAAATCATTGAGTTCCACTAAATAAATTAGTAATGATAAATTACTAAATTAACAGAATCCTCTATTCGGTTAGAGTTGGAATTAAAATACATCTAGTAAGTGACATCTGATTAATGTCGCGACTTCATTTTATTTTATTAAAACTGTTTCTGCAAGGAATAATTAATTTATACATTTATTAATTATGGACATCATTATTGTTGTATCTATTTCTAGTGGGATTAAACTTTAAATTATTAATTATCAATCACAATTTATTAATTAAAAAAAGTCTATGTTAATTAAAGAAAGTGTGAAAAACATTGATCGGATTGACATCTTGGTCATAATTCATCTGACCAGTGAATTTTACGGAAATTTTCTGTGAGTTTTTTTTTCCGATTTTCTACTTATAGTGCAATATATCTAGTTTTCCATTACAATTATTTGCCTTAACAACGTTTTGATTTATAAATAATAATATATACCGCTAAGCTATTAGTACAGTATCGGTAGGAAACAACAATCAAATCGATTCCACGGACGTAATTATTAGGAATGTTTTGTTATCGTTTGGAAAAAAAAAAATTGAATTGAAAGCTTATTAGTTTTACGAACACGAATCCGATTTTTACCTCATAAAGTTTTCTTTCGTGTTTAAGAAGAAAGTTCACAAAACTCTTTTTTTATTACATAAAATAAGTTTTTAATTGAACTTGATACATGTAATTTAGAAGCGGCGTGGTTTATTGGTGACTGTGCTATTGTATCCACGGACCCGGGGTCGAATTCGGCTGTTTCAGATATTTTTTCTTTTACTGTAGTCCTGTCAACCCTGTGAGTTTCAGAACCTCCGTGGCCACCCAGCCTCTTAAAGTGGTTACCTTAGCCAATAGGCACTCACAAAAATAGGCATGGGAGTGATTAACTCACCCTATGAAAACCACGTCAAGAAATGCGCAATTAATAATAATAATATATATATATATATATATATACATAAATTATCCGAAATTGAATCAATCCAGTTCACTCATTGCAGAAAAGACAAAGTACAGGCAGGTTATTTAATAATGTTTTTATATTATTGTTAGTCAAATCAATGATATTTTTAAATTTTAGTTTCAATAGAGATAAACAAACATCTTTTTCCAACTTAGAGGCAAAATCAACAAGTTTTTACTTACTTTAAGTAGTCTTTCGGAATAAATATGAACTCTAATAAACTTACAATTTGTATCTTGCATTATACTCCATCGTAGTGATCTTCAAAAAATATAATATATTATTTAGATTCGATAATAATTTTGAATCTCTTCTAGCCAGCTTTAAACAAATGTTTTAGTTAAGACATCTTTTGGCACTAGTAGTATATTCCCAATCAGATACTGTACTAGAACGATGAGGATTATATCTCATAATAGATAGTTGCATAAGTAACTAAAGTAAAGAAAAGATACAAAACGAAAAAAATTAAAATAAAACTCGCACTGAGTAGATAAGCCCATCATTTTTATATCGAAATTACGTTACGCCAAAACAAAATGGTTGCTTGATTTTTGCTGTACAAAAATAATTTAATGCTTAGTTTAAGACTAAACTGCGATTTTATGAAAACAAATATAGGAATTATCATTATCAAATAAGTGATATAAGACACATTCAAAAATCCAGATTATTTAGATCCATAAAAGTAAAAATATATATTAATACTTAATATATTATATATTAATATAAGAAACACACACAAAACAAAAAAAATATATTGATAATATTAAAAATGTGCTAGTTTCTTGTTGGCATATTCCATACCGAGAGCATTCTCATAATATAGATTGGTAAGAAGCGAAGTTTAACCCTCGGCCGTAGTCCCCTCGTTAAGCTGCTACAGTAATGTCGTCGAGATTAGATTTCAAAGCTGGTCGATTGTCAATTACAAAAAGTTATTTTTTTATTTCTCCTCGACTGTAAAATCTTTGTTTCATAAATTCCTTATCGTACTGATGGTTTACTAGAGAATTGAATACGTTATTTGATATCACAGAGTACGAAATATTTTAAAACAAAAGATGGTTTGAGTTGCGGCCAGGAAAAAGAAAAATAGTTTTTCAAACAATAAATAGTTTAAAACTTCTTTTGTTCACTTGACCCCTTCCCATCTCCTTCTAATGCGCATACGTTGAATAATCTGTATATATTATAATAAAAATATTTTTAAGTTCATATTTCATAGTTCAAATAACTTTTACGCTCCGTCGTGGTATATGTCCTCCTGTTTTTCTAAATGAACAAAGTTTAACCCGGAAAGACACAATAAAATACCTTGGATTGACATTAGACAAACGACTTACATGGACTCCCCACATAAAAATAACAAAACAAAAGCTAAATTTCCGACTTAAATTATTA